>NW_028277098.1:80533333-80836363 GCF_059951505.1 Python bivittatus
GCACTTTCATTAGGACATCTGTGGCTTAAGCATGCCCATCTGATTCATGACATTAAGACCTTTTGAAATCTGGGAAGCATGTCAGCTGTAATGATAAAAGTCATGATCCAAGGTGCTAAAATTGCTTACTGAATATTTCACATCTATTCTGTGTCAAAGGATGAGACATGGTACATTTTATAGATGAGGTGTGCCCATTTCTTTGAAACTTCTAGATTGATTCAATACCCTTCCGCAAACTGGCACCCCCCATATGGTTGGGATTGCCAGTACCAGAATGCAACGCTGTGCTTGTTCTTCTGATTCCATCCCAACTTAAAAAAAAACAAAAAATGAAAAACTTTATTTGCAGTACATCTTTCCACTGAAACCAATGGGACAGAGAGAAAAAAAGAGTTTGTTTCCAGACAAGCACTGATTATATTAATTCTGATGATCTGCTAGGATCCAGTCAGAAGTTCAAACCACTGACTGGCCTTGGAGAGACTCCTTTTGCCCCTTTCCACCACTGGGTTTTCTGACATGGGAAAAAACTGGGCTCTGAGGCTAAAGTGGGACACATGATTCTAAAAGCATTTTTTCCCTTTCTAACCTGAGAAGAGGAAATCCAAATCATGACTTCCACAATGCTTTCTCAGAGGTTGCAGAACTGTAGCCCAGTATACCTTAAAAAGCATAGCTGGCAAGAAAATGAATAGTGAAAAGCATTTCAAAATAGATATTGAGGTAGAATTTGTGTACGCATTAGAGCTGCACAGCCCTTTGAATCTGGAGGAAGAAAGGTGCATTGGAAGGCAAAGAGACATTCATGTAGTTCCAATCTGCAACTCCTTAAAACAGCTGAATTTTGTCCCTGGATCATGCAGCTTCCTCCACAGCTAAAGTACAAGCCTGGGAATAATACATTTGGCTTAAGTTCTTGCTGGCACATGCTAGGTGGGCCCTCCTATGCTCTCTGAAACACATTTTGCCTCCATATCTGAAACGCTCCACAACCTATAACATACATTTAAAATGGAATTTAAAAGCAACATTTAATCCATTTAAGTTTAAAACATGCACATGTAACACTTCCATGGATTAACATGGAGATGTCACAGATCAGATGTTCAAATTAACATACCAGGAAAGAACAGATAATAAACTGATTCATGCAATCATACCCCCAATGTCTAAATAAAGTACCCTAGGTAGAAATATAATATTTGTTTAGCTTGACCTGATCAAGGTTGCTGTACTGCAGCAAACAAGTTTAGTATGTCTCTTGATTTAGCTTCAACCTATATAACCCCTGTTCCCTGCAAGCTGGCGTCAGGGTCAGAGGCAGACTTAACTGTTTCAAAGAAGCAGCAGCCAAAATGCCCACAAAGGCCTCTAAATAGGATGTTATATTTCCCCACTGTAAGACTCTGGGAATTAATTTATGTCTCTAAAAAAATAAAAACAAGCTGAGCCAGCCTGCCTGCCTGCCTGCCTGCCTGCCTGCCTGCCTGCCTGCCTGCCTGCCTGCCTTCCTTCCTTCCTTCCTTCCTTCCTTCCTTCCTTCCTTCCTTCCTTCCTTCCTTCCTTCCTTCCTTCCTTCCATCCATTTGCCACTCCATTTCCAAGGAGTGGCCACTGTTTTAAAGTAGATGGATATTGACTATTGAAAGAATATCAAGGACAATAAAAATAGAGTGTTGGAGAAATCTATCACTGATTCCTTTTAAAAAGCAGTGGTGTGATCCACCAAAACAGGACCTATGGCATCATGAATGAGCATAAAATTTACAGCACCAATTTCCATCTCTCTTGAAGAATATAAAATGTATCTACCTGAGGAAATTGCATAGAAATATGAAGAGATTTGGAAAAATTATATAGAGGTACATGCAAATGCATATTTAAGAAACAGCTGTGTACAAAAATAAATGTAGATTTTCTGTTTCTTTTAAAATGCAGAATTATGCAGAACTTTGTAGAATTTTTTAAGGATTGAATGCATGTAATACTGTTAGGATACAATATAATTCATTCTTAACCATGTGGCCAGGTTTTTACTTACTAACATTCATCTAGCTGTTTTGCAGAGTTAAGAATTTAGTTAATTGGCTACAAGCCAGGGAAACTATATCAGCTGAGTTCTATATTACCTTTGAGGATAAGTCTTCCTATGGAGAAATAGAGCATTTGTATGCAGCTACTAAAATGAACAAGAATTCCATTTCTCATATTATAGACAATTTGTTGGTCAATAAGTGTTGGACTGTTTCAGTTCTGCCTTTGGTTCACCTTCATACTGGGATGCAGGCAGAGTGGTCTGCTTGTGATATCCTAAGGGACCCATAAAGCTTGCACTCATCAAGCTTCTTTCTTGCCATTCCTGTTCTCTGCTAGACAGCTGATGTTAAATATAAACTTGCTTAAAATGAGAGCATGACTGATTCCTTTTAACTCAACTTGATTTTTCAGACAGTAGTTACTAAAAGATTACCTATCTAGCCCAGACATTTTCTATCTTCTTCTTGGTCTGTGTCTGGTTTTCAGAGAGATCAGGATTTGGGTACAGGTAGTCCCCACTTTAAGAACAAGTTCCATTCCCAAGATCTGTCCTTAAGTTGAATTTGTATGTTAGTTGGAACAGCATTATTGTATAATACTATATACTGTAAGTAGTATTGTGTAATGAACTCAAACCATTGTGTATTTAACTCAAATTTTGCTACAATAGGCTCTGTTCTTAACTATGGGTTGTCCTTAAACTGGGCATTCTTAACTCGGGGACTACCTGTACTTTGGTAAGGAGATTCATACAAAGAAGGAGAAATGACATTCCAAACTGATAAGCCGTACATTAATACATATACTAATGTTCTTTATTATTATAATGTGTTAAATCTATGCAGATCTTCAAAAGGGCACTTCATCTGAACAAGGTTTGAACAAAGCTCTTTCTCAAAGCTCTTTTGTAAAGCCACTTCTAAGAATGTTGTGAATTTTCTTGTGTCGCTTCTCTCTTGGTGCTGTTTCAGTAGCTTCCTCCAGCAGGACTTGCAACAATTCTAGAAGTTACTAGAATTGGTGGAAGAGACTTTTGCATATGTGCAACACAGAAATATCTTCAGGTTTTTTGGACTGCAGATTGAGGCTCCAGGGCAACATGAAACATCTTTTTAGAACAAATGGCATCACCTCTTTGCCTCAGTGAAGAGAGTCAGGTTGTCTGAGGAGCACAAAACGCCTCATCAACACAATGACAAATCACTTTACACAAGCCTAAAGTTGAAGAACTGAGGAAGAGGCCTGCTGGATCCACAGGCCATTTAATCCAACATGTTGTATCATTTGGTGAGGTCCGTCATGTGCCTTCAGAAGGCTCACCACATGGAGAGAAGGGCAATAGCCTTCTTTCACATTGGCTTCCTAGCCGATGGTTTCAAAGATAATGCTGCCGATGATTTAGGAAATCATACTGTGGCTGGGGGAGATGCCCTGATTTGGAGAATTGTAAATTGGTCTAAAGGTTAATGGGATTTTGTCTATTTGCCAGCATCATCCAAAGTGACATGTAGACACCTAGAAGTTTCTGGCCCAGTTAAGGCACCTAAAAGCAGGGACATCTGATTCTGAAGAAAATATAATATAAAATATATAAAAGCAGATCTGCTCGGCAATAGAGAGGGTTGCAGGACATGGCTGATGTTGTATTTGTGCTGTGTAGACTGGAGGTATTGTGGGAATCCAGGCACAGTTGGAGGGGGAATCTTCAGTTGAGGACCCAGGATCCAAAAGAGAGATTATCTGAGTAGGGGAAAGACTACTGTATTTAGAAAGAATGGACTGGGAGTCAGTGAGAAAAGCTTGACCAAGGTGCTGGAATTCCAAGAAGCTCCAGAAATAGTTATTTTTTCCTACTTTCCATTCTTCTCTCTAGGCTAAAAGCAGGTTAGAGAAGTGAAAGTACTGAAGCTGTCTAATGGAGTGAGCATATTAGAATCAAGATAAGGAGAGAGGAAGTGAGACTGTCAAAAGTTAAGAAACTGTAAAAGTTTTCTACAGAAGCGTATGTATCATTTGTTAAAATAAGCACATTAGAAATAAGCACAAATTATTTTCTTGGAAAGCACTGTAACAAAAATCACTGTAATTTAACAAGGAACAGCGTGTGCATAACTAGAAAGCTCCTGTCCCTTTTCCCATCCTCCAAACATATAAAGCCACTAAAACTGGCAGACACTGAAAACATGATCCTCCATCAATTTGTCCAGCCCCTTTTAAAACTATCATCAAATTGGTGGCAATCATGACATGTGATGGCAGCAAATTCCATTCTTTAATTATATGTTCTATAAAGAAGCACAAATTTTTTTCAGCCATATATTGCTCCACATCCCCAATTCTAACATGGTGAGAAGAAAAAAAAAATCCTCTGCTTATGTCTTCTATACCATGCATGATTTACAGTGTGATTTAAAATTGTGATCTCATTCGCTATAGCAATATTCACTGTGCTTCGTCTATGGGAGAGTTAGTGTATCACTAAGCCCACAAATGGCCACAGTGTTTTTTATGGTCATCTGCAGTACTCAGTTTGTCCCAAATGAGAAATTTATGATGGTGCTAACTTTCTAGTGGACTATCCTGAAAATGGTAATTAGCCTTAATGAATTTCAGCAGCAATGACACTCAAATCTCACTTTCTCATCATTATCTATTTCAAGGAGCATTCAGTTCAGTTCCATTTAAAAGACAGAAGAATAACTATTATTCTGATGACCATAAAAAGCAGTCTTGGGTCTACCTGCAACTAAGTGAGTGTGCTCTTTTTTCTTAATAAATATCCTTAGAGGCCAAGACCCCACTGACATATCTCCTCCTGCTCCTTCTCCTCCTCCTCCTCCTCCTCCTCCCCAGTATGAGTAAGATGAGGTTTATCAGAACACTGTAAGAATTTGTGTTCAAGGGTATTCTAACTCTTAGTATTAGAATTCTGAAACAAAAAGTTAACAAAATTAAGGTACAGACTTCTAGTTCCATTTATTTAAACCAGAATTATTTTATCCATCTTTGATATGTACATTTCCCAGAACTGACAAAGAATGAAGTAACTCTGAGAAATAAACAGCTGATCCACCACAGTTCTTTGGAAGTGTGGTTATGGTCAGAAATGCTAAATATGGCACCTTGCTAGTGTATCTGCTGAACTGCAGCCTATGTGTTAAGGGATGAGTCACTCATCAAGTTTACTGAAATATGTTCTGCTCTCACCATAGTTAGGAAGATAACATGTTCTGTAGAGGGAACAAGTATAAAAACCTGCACTTTAATTTTCTCATTTCCCATCATTTCGCTGTGGGAGAACTTCAGAAACGAGAACTCAATAACCAAATCAAGAGTAAGTGAAGTATAAATCACCCAAAATGTTATGATACGTCACATCCCAGAAGACGGCTACAGGGTATATTAAAAGGTTCATTATTCCCCTACTGTTTCATTGGCAATGCCAGTGTAAACATGAGAAACAAGAAATACTCCTTGGTAAAAGCCAGACCCAAACCT
This sequence comes from Python bivittatus, assembly GCF_059951505.1. Lineage (NCBI taxonomy): Eukaryota > Metazoa > Chordata > Lepidosauria > Squamata > Pythonidae > Python > Python bivittatus. The sequence goes on from NW_028277098.1 coordinate 80,538,872, forward strand.
GCCAAATTATAGACAGGTTAGTTTTGGAGTTTGGGGACTTTTTTTTTTTCCAGCAAAAGATAATTTCTTTCCTCAAGCACTGTGGCTGGACAGACTCTGAAAAATAATTCCATATGACAGGGTTTCTCAACCTTGACAACTTGAAGTTATGTGGACTTCAACTCCCAGAATTCCCCAGCCAGCCATATGACTTGACCAAGGTTGAGAAACACTGCCATATGACATGAAGGCAGGCCCTTTTCTTTCCTTTTTCCCTCCTCTTTATAATTTGGAGGAATGTAATCGGAAAGTACTTATTTTTAGAAACACGTTCCATGCCTCTCTGCAGTTAGAAGGGCCAAATTGCTAATAAAGCCCTGATTACGTTTGGAAACTTCACAAGAATTCTACTTCACATTTTGAGATTACAGAATCATTTTGAATTAATCCAGTTCATTTTGGGAATTAATAATCTGGTTTAAGTGATAGCTATAATTGATCCTTTCCACATGTACATACAGGTAGATATGGATATGTCTGCCAACTTCATTTTTTATCAGTTTCTAATTTTTCTAACTGTATGTTCTAATAGACTATGTACTCGTGTGCATATTTCTTTAGTATATTTAGTACTGTACACTTTTTAAAAATTGCTTCTAAACATTTTGAAAAGTGTTCAGTATGTAACTGCATTTAACTTTGTGAATAAGGAAGTCCAAATTGTGTACATTTTCAGATATGATTTTATAAAACTTCTGCATGACTAAGGTGCTGGTCCCTGTACTATGAGTTCATGCTTTCACCCATGTATTATTGCCTATTTGGGCCCCAATTTATTCACAGTTGTTGTAGCTCAAATATTCAAATGGACTCTTTGAATGGACAGATTAAACTTGCAGAGTTGAGCCATTCATTCTAAAGGATGTTGATAAAGCCTTGATTCTGGACACCCTCCCATAGTTCAGCCCACCCATTGAACCCTCATAATCTCTGGTGAGGAAAAAAAAAACTGTTGAGAGCATCAGTATTTGCTAAAATCCTCTCAAAAGTTGGTTGGGGGAGGAGGACCATTTTAAATATAATCTTGCTCACTTCCTTTGTGGAATTTGTTCTCTTATGACATAGTGGGGCAGATAGGAGCAGAGGCTTTCAAACAGGGGTGTTTGCCTCATCTGCACATTCCCTCTGTAAAAGATAGTTCCACCTCCACTCCACAACAAGCTTCAATTGTCTGATAATCACCTCCTCAGATGCCATTAATCATTGTGTGAGGAACTTAGAGAAAGATGAGGAAGTGCAACACATGAAGAAGGGAGAGAGAAAGATACAAGAAGATCATTAATGTCTTAATATCCTGTCCTGACATCTCACAAATTATCTGAGACTTCATAGCCAATGTAAACAGGTTTGTTTTCAACTCCCTTAATTGCCTGCTAATTGACAGCAGATGTAGGCTTTAACTTTCTTCCTCGGATAAGAACCAGCCTCTTTTCCGGGCCTAGCATATTTCAAATGCAATTCCAGAACATATCCCTGGCTAGTGGATGGCAAAAGCATTTTTTAAAAATCAGTCAGATGACTGAAACCTGATTTAGGCAGAAGTGAAATAGAAAGCAGCACAAAATTATTTAGTAAAGTTTTCAAGGTCATTGTTGCCCTATTTCTTTCCTCTTTTTTCACTTTTGAGATTACTAACTGAAGTTAAAGCCATCACATTTTTTTTTTAAAAAATGCAATATCATCAACATTCTTCACCTATTTCTGCCCTGTGAACAGTTCAGTGTTCTGCAGATTTCCTTCTGTTGTTCTTTTCACTCCATAGAAGCCAGCCTTAAATTGTTCAGATCTGTCCTGTTGCTGTTTAGACTACAGCTCACACAGTCCTTGTCATTCTCCCTTCTGCCAAGGTCTGATGGGAACAGGAATGCAAAACATCTGGAATGCAGCAGGTTGCCTAACTCTACTATAGCTTATTTCTACTTTTCTTTAAAAAAAAAAAACTAAAATGAAAAGTATGATGTGAAACTCTCCTAAATTTTGCTGCACAGGCAATGCATAACATAATAACCTTCTTACTGAGCAGGCTGAAAACACCAGGTTGCCATGATTTGAGAGTCTCTGCTAAAACTTGCCTTCAGAAGTGTGCTATGCATCAGGAATGAAGAGGGCCTTCTTAGTGATGATACCCTGACTATGCGTATCTGTTCCTGAGGAATTCTTTCCATTTGTAAGTTGATGTGAACTTACCAAGTTGTGCTACCCGAATACAATCATATGTCAAACATTGTTATTTTCCTAATTCTGTAAAGCAGTTCACAATGCCCCAAAGTGTACAAAATAAGTACATGCTTCGAATACATATACTAAGGAAAACTGCTTATGCGCAAAAAGGTGAATTGGAGGAAATATTTGCAAAGATGTATGAATTAATTGTATGCAGCAAAGACAACTCTTCAGTTACTTAATTAAAGGATCTCTGTTTACTAAAAGGAAGTTCTTTCAAAAAGGTACGTTTGGCATGCAAACTGATATGAAAACTGTTGGGAATAAATTTGAGAGGCTAAGAATATTTATTTTCCCAGATGTTTAAATTTGACCTTTTTTTAGTCTACTTGTTATATGCTAACTATGTATTTACTTGATTTTATAGTTACTGTTATGGCTGTTGTATATATTTTAATATGTTTCACCATCTTGGAATCCAAATACAAATCAGTTGGTTGATTTTATTAAATCTATGTAAGTAATTAATAAATGTGTTAATTAACATTAAACAACTAGAACATCTAGTACTGGACACTGAATTTTAGGAAATATTTTAACTAACTGGAACAGCCAAGATGATAAGGGACCTGGAAGGAAAGAGTTATGAGGACAGTTAGGGGCGTTGCATAGGTTTAGCCTAGAGAAGACAATGGTGAGATATGATAGCTGTCATCAAGTATCTGAAGAACTGTCATGTAGAAGATGGAGCAGACTTATTCAGAGTTGTTTTGAGAACAGGCCCATCCCCCCCCCAAAGATTTAAATTACAAGGAAAGGAATTGAATTAGTTGATCTCCAAGATCTCTTCCAACCCTTGCATTCTATGAGCCTATGTTTCAATATTCAATTTTTAAAACTTAATAAAGTAAATCTAGTTTATATGTCTGATGCATTCTGATAAATTTCAGATTTTACATATTAGTTATATTGCTTTCTTCCTCCCCCCCCCCTTTTTTTTTTGGCCTAGAAAAGACTTCAGAAGCCTCACAAACCTCCAGTGCAATAATGAAGTTTATAATGGCGAACTTTCCAGTCTATTTTTCAAGCCTCTCGTTATAGTTTTGGTTTTCTTATGACTGAGGGTGCATCTTGTCTTTATTTTGGCTGTGTTTGAGGATGCATCTTGACTTTACTTTGGCTGGTAGGCTGTTTATATTCCTACACACTATGAATTTGTGTTAACCTTTGTCTACTTTTGAACCTACTTGCATTACTGCACTTCATCAAGCTGAATAATACAAACATTATGCTAGTTCAGCGATACTCTGCAGCAACATTAACAATCCAAAAGAAAAATAGATTCTACCTGAAATTAGTAATACAAACTGAGAAAATTAAATTATTTGGTCTGGGCTAGCTGAACTTGCTCCTACACCATCCAAAATCCAAAGAAGTAACTCAATGTTCATTTCCAGAACTTTCATTGTAACATCTGCCATTCATTTCTTCTGAAAACCCTATCTGACAATTTTAATTTATATATAAAAGTAATTTTGTTCTTTCTCCCAAGGTCAGCTTTAGGCTGTTTCAGGAACAGGGTTTCAACTGCTGCTGACACTAATTTCTTGGAAAGCTGCCATGAGTAACGACAACAGTGTTCAAACCTAGCGTTGGAGATGGTTCAACTTAATGGGAGGGCAGAGCGGCCTTCAAATCCAGAACACAAGGTGTGACAGATTACTGCAGTGACCCATTAAATTAGAACATTGACACCTCAGCATTTACAGTCACAATGCCTAATGTTTCTTGTAACTATTTCTACATAGCAATAGACCTGGTATCTAATCCCTAATACTTTGTGAAACAAGATAAAAGCCATCTGAATTTATAAGCTGTACTTATGAACAAAATATGCTCTAGGTCAGAACCCCTAATAAGAGATCAGGACAGACTAGAACAGTAGCATCACTTATGTAGCTCTTCTTGAGTCTGGCTATTGCTGAGTGACACTTTTCTTATTTTATCTATGCTGGATACTTCCCTGTGAAGCTGACATCCTTCATCCACAGAAAAGATTTGAGCCATTGGTAGAACTGAACACATACCCTTTTTTTTGTTTCTCTCAAGCTACTGTCCCTAACATCAAGTAAGCTTAGACTGTACATTTATTTATTTATTTATTTATTTATTTATTTATTTATTTAATAGACTTGTCCCCGCCCATCTCCCCACAGTGGGGGACTCTGGGCAGCTTACATCAAATTAAAATCATAAATACATGATTAAAAATTATAAAAGAACCACACTTACAGAGATAAAAAGGCTAAAAAATCCAGGAGGCCGATAGAGGCCACACCAAGCCGCTAAGGGGCTAGCCAACTTTTCCCTCCGATATGTATTTCTGAACTTCTTTTTCTTATATATGTTCATTTTAGTCCCCCTCCCCCTTTTTAAAGCTGTGCATTGCATATGATCAAAATTCAAGTGTGGATTATTATAGAACAAAAATTGTAGTAAATGTAGAGCCTCCTCAATAGGCCAAAAATTATGGTGAGCCAACTAAAATAAGAAAAAATGATAAATACATTAAAAATGATAAATCCTCTTAGAAATCAAGATAAAAATACAATTCAGAAGGCCTTCATATCTCTTATTTGTTTTTACAAGGACAAACTTATTTTTCCATAATTGTTTAGATTCTTTGCCAGTCAGGTTGGAGGAAAGTTGCAATCTGAAATTAAATGTAAGCTTGTTAAATGTAAATGTGTATATTTTTATAGTACTCTTGGAAGATACAGTTCAGTGAACCCAGAACATTTATTCCCCCCTTTGCTTTTCTCCCAAATTGTAATGGAATAACCTTCTGTTATTCTTCTTTTAAGACATTGAGAGAAATAGACCATCTATATCGCTTTTGATTTTAAAACACCCACGCGTACTGAAAGAAATATTTTATTAGAACCATAAGTTTTTTTCTTTGAGAGAGCTTGAAATCCAGAGTTTATTTTCCCTCATCACCTCTGCACACATACACAAGTATGAATACACAAATATAACAGGAATTAAACTTTTTCCCTCTTCATAGTGTTTGCAGCTACTTATTAAACACACATGTAGCCAAGATTCCTCATCTAGGTGGAAAGAGATTTTTTTAAAATGTAGGCAGACCATTGACCTGTCTGTTTGCTCTCAGGACTCTTTTGAACAGCTGTGAGAAAATGAGAGAAAAAAGAGGTAATTTAACAAGCCCTATCCAGATGTTCATATCATACACACACTCTGAATGGCTTTAGCATGGTTTATTTCATTTTCTGAAACCATTTTTCACCAGCCTGTTTTCTCAGCTGGGAAACTTCTGGTGTAGTGTTTTCAAAAAAATATTGCATTTGGCATTACAAGAAAACAGAGCCTTTAAGACATTAAAAGGACAATATCCTTGTTTGACTTGGCCCAGAGAAGCAAGGCTATAGGAATTTTACATTTTTGTACCACCCAAAGAATAGGTAAAGGAAAATTTTCCACTCTTAAATCCTGGTTTACATGGGAATTTGAGAGTTGATTTAGCCTGATTTTTCCCTTCTGCCTCTCCCTCCCCCTTTTACAAGTATTCCACATCTTTCTATTAGCATAAAAAAAAAATAGAACAATGTTTGAACAAACTTTTAAAACATTAGAAGGAATCCAAACTAAGTCCCCTTGTTGACCATGAAGTTGATTAAAAGCTTCTGTTTAATTATAACAAGATGGTATGATTATATAAAATCACTTTATACTGTGTCAGACAGAAACATCTTAAGTTTTAGTCTCAACATATTTGGAGGGCACCAAGTTAGTGAAAGTTCTATTTTCTGTTTCATGGGTTTTTAATGGTTGACCATCAAGGTTTTTTTTCCCCCCAGTCTAGAAAAAATGAAGAGAGGAAAGGACCAGAAGAGGCAAATGATGTAGATCTTAACTTGTATGGGCTGAATCTGGCAAGATAGCAGCCAGCGATTTCAAGGTTAGAGATAAGCATTATGAAAATGTGTCACCAAGCAAACTGCCAAATGCCTGTTAACTTGAAAAACTGGGAGGAAGAATTCCAAGTTTAAACTGTGGACCATTTTAAATCCTTATACAGTATAAAGTTGTTGTTTTTCCCAGAGCAGAGGGAAAATCATTGATATGTATATTGCTTTATTTGTGTCTGCAATGAAAAGTCTTCTTTAGCCAAGTTACATCTGAATATCTTCTGCAGTATAAGTGTATTCCCAAATAAGAGGTTAAGTGAACAGGGAGCTGAGATTTATTGACTAGCTATGGTGTGAAACCTGAAACATAGCTCCAGCTAGATTTCTTTTCTGCCCATCAACTCTTCTGTGAAAAAGCAAATGATGCCAGTGAGAGTCACAAATATTTCCTCAGATAGATAGATAGATGATAGATAGATAGATAGATAGATAGATAGATAGATAGATAGATAGATAGATCAAGCTATATGACAGCCCCCTTTGAAAAAGTTGCTTTCTAGGGGTTTATGCACTGAATGGTGGGATGTAGATGAATATATGACAATTAAACCTCCAAACAACTGCATAGATTTCTCTAAAATTGACTTGTGGCCCCTGACATTATTCAATTCATTCTTTCTTTTCTTCAAATTCCCATGATTTTGATAGGGTGGGAACAAGTCATTATGATCCCCCTGTGTAGATGTGAGGTTATGAGGTGGATGATATCTTGGTGATCACTGGCCTTTGGGAGCAAGAGAGTATTCAGCTAGGCACATTCTTGACAGAATCACAAAATGGGCATTCAAAATCATGTTAAATGTATTTTGAAAATTATTAAATTAATCTTCAGTTACATAAGCGTTTGTTTTCAGTCAGCAATCAATGAACACATTTTTAAAATATAGAAGAAAAGCAAGGGCTAGATTGTCTAACAAATAGTAGGCTGAGCAGAATGGCAGCAATACAGCTTTTCGTAGGCTCTTTCCCCCAAAGCTTATTCCAGCCTACCAAGCACATTCAGCTACGGTGCTCACGGGGCAGCACAGACTCAGAGACCTGGGGTTCTTGATAGGTATATCCAGAGATTTTTTGCCCAGCAGATGGCAATCAGTACGTTCAGCAAAAATCTCTTTAAAAGCACAATAATCATTTTTACCTTGCCTTAGTACTGATTCTTAGAACATAGGCGTAGAATTGGACATCTATCATAAGGGATTTGAAGGGGGTATATAAAGGCAAAGTCATAGGGACCAGATAAAGCCTAACTTCTTTGTTAAAGTCAATTACAGTATGTGCTTTCCTAGATAAATAATTTTAAAATTGCCAGGCAACCTTGGCATCATTACATTTCTTTGTGGAAAGCCCTGGGACATTGTTACAAAGAAGCACTATTTGATGATAATTTCATCTCAGATGGAACAGAGAAGAGCCTTGGCAGAAGTTCTTAAAGTCAGCCTTTGCATAGCAGATGCAGACTGGAGTTATGCCAAGCCTTTGGTCATTTTAAAGGCAAGCTGCAACATTTGAATTGGGTGGGCATGCAAAAAGGGAATTGCAATATGAATGGTATAGTTCTGCAACTGTATTGAAATATCTGGGTCATGATCGGAAGAAGAAAGGACGTTAAATAGTGTGGTGTTAGAGGTATAATGTTGTCATCCCTTCAAGGTAGGACAAGTCAGGAAACAGACTTCACAAATATAACCTGAAATATATATTATTGACGTAAGCTGCAGTAACAGAATCTTGAAAGCTTGGCAGCAATTCCTCTCCCTCCCTCCCTCTTATACTCTAGGGCAGTGTTTCTCAACCTTGGCAACTTGCTGGCTGGGGAATTCTGGGAGTTGAAGTCCACACGTCTTCAAGTTGCCAAGGTTGAAAAACACTGCCCTAGGGAGTTAGGGAGGAGTTAAGCTGAACTTCTCACACTTTCACTGTTGCCCCAGACTTAACGTATGCTTTTGTATAGGTAATATTTTTAGGGCTTCTCTTTCTCACCCTCTGGTAATGATAGCAGGTTTTGCTTTCCTCTCCCCTCTGTGCTTAAGATCTGCAATCTATAGGTTCAGGTAGCTGGCCAAGGAAGCTATGTCCTGAAGTCAGGTTTGAGAAAACACTGGTGACAGTGGCTGTCATTATGTTTTACATCAGTGTTTTTCAAACTTGACAACTTTAAGATGTGTGGACTTCAACTTCCAGAATTCCCCAGTCAACATGCTGGCTGGGGATTTCTGGGAGTTGAAGTCTGCACATTTTAAAGTCGCCAAGTTTGAAAAACACTGTTCTACATGGAGGGATCAGTCAAATAAATTTGGAAAGGTCTACACCCCTCAATAATTGAAGAGGTTTGGTTTGATTAAAAGAAGGTGAAATCTCACTTAATACTCATACTCTCAATACTGCATTGTCCAGATGTGATTTTCCAGTGTCCAAACACTGAATCTGAACATCTTCAAATGAAACATCTGCACATTTAGGATTATATCATATGGCATGCCTATACATGAGCAGATGGTTATTTTTACCTTGATATCCACCAATATATAGATGCCATAGAATGGAAATGAATCCTGTTTCCTTTTTATCATGTGAAGTAACTTCAGGGAATTAGCACACGTAAGAAGCTGATGAGATACCAATACACTGCATATAGAACACCAGTTACATATTGTGACTGAAAAGTGCTTAATGGTCCCATATATGACATTGCTTAATATAGAAGAGCCAGTTTGGTGTAATGTTAAGGCATCAGGCTAGAAACTGGAAGACCATGAGTTCTAGTCTTGCTTTATGCACGAAGCCAGCTGGGTGACTTTGGGCTGGTCACTCTCTCTCAGCCCTAGGAAGAAGGCAAGAGCAAACCATTTCCGAAGTCTTGCCAAGAAAATTGCAGGGACTTGTCCAGGTAGTCACCAGGAGTCAACACTGACTCAAAGGCATGAAAAATAAAAAAAATAAAGTCATAGAACCTGAAATTGTTGCATAGTCTTGCAGCACCTATATAAGGAAAAGCTAATATGATGGTCTGCTAGCTCATTTGAAGGGGAAATTTCACAGGATTTTCCCAGATGAATTTTATTGGCCTGTAATTTAAAAAACAAATAAATGAACATACCCCATGTATAGCACAATCACATTCATATCTCCTTAAATCCTAGTGTCTATACAGTTGAAGTAGAATTATTCCTAGCTATATTTGTAAGCACTGTCAGCTCAGTTTTATTTTCCCCTACAGTTTCAAGCAATGTCATGACTTGTGCCATATAGGCCTCCAAAAATATGCATTCCACATTTAGCCAAGAGTTACACCCTGTAAACATACCAAATCATTTTACTGCAATGAAGTGGTACTTATTATGACAGCAAGCAATCTTTAGGTCAATAATGTTTCAGGGAGTGATGCAGAGGTCACCAGAGCGGTGTTAGCATAAGTCACATCTCTTATATTGTAAGGGCTACAAGCTGGGGATGGTAAGAATTCGGTTCCATTTTGATAATAACTTGTTGAAATGTGTAAATTGTTTCTTAAGTAAGATGAGAAAAAAACTTTTTAAAAACACAAATGTGGTAAAATGAGAATCCAGCTAGTAGTCTCTGGAATATTCTTAAATATTTAAATCCTTGAATATTCATCTAGACTTGTGATAATGGCTTATTGGCACTACCTCTTTTATTTTTACCAGACATCTTTATTACGAACAACATAACAGACAGGTGCAATATGTTCTCTTTGCTGAGTATAGCTATAGTTATTTAATGTTGCTAGTGCAGACAGGTGAGAATTTTTCTTGGTTCATACTTTTTCATAAATAGATTAAATCAAAATCTTGAAATTCTGAGAGGATAAAGTAAAAGCTAAATTTGACTATTCTTTCTTTAAAGAAGACTGAAAATGAGTGACAGGTGACTAGAACATTTTGGGAGCTGGGTTGCACACCTGCATACCACAGTATAATAAAGAAATCAGTGAATAGTTATCTGGCTGGAAGCATAGCAAATAAATTAGACTCTTTGGGATTCATGTTTTGCCAACATGTTAAAAAAATGTCGAAACACAGAATGCAAAGGCATGAATTACAGTTCCTAAATGGAATAAAGAGTAATGCAATTGTAATTATATTTGTATTATTGCGGAAAAAAAACTTTTAATAACTTCAGATGCTTCCCAATATATTTCAGAAATGGCTAGATTCAAATAGCTACTGTTTGCATCCAGGGAGCATTAGAGTGCAACTTTCTATCCTTAATAAAAATATGTTTCCTGAGCTGATTGCAAAGTGGTGTTAGGAAGATAGTTTGGCCTGTTGCCCACTATTGACCAGCTCTTTCATTCATTCATCCTGCCGTTGCTACATTTTTTGTTTGTTGGTTTGTTTCTGTCTTTAATTAGACAGTGCTTATAAAAGGAATGAGAAAGCAACCTGGTTGTTGTTATTTTTTCCTAATTATTTATGCCCATTTTTAGTATACCAAATGCATTCTTACAAATTGGGCCAAGTTATATGAAACAGTGGACAACCACCTTTTGTCTTTGATCTCCTGACTGAAAATCCATAAGACTAAAATGCAGCTACAGAGGTTTCCAATTGATTGGATAGAGAAGAAGAAAAGAAGGCTCAGTCTGTTCCCTGTGGGAAATATTTCAGCCCGCATTACTCTCACCCGATAGAGTTCTTTCCTACAGGCACCTCAGATCTTCTCTTGTGCTGAGAAGAGCAGCTGGAGCAAAGAGGAAGAGGACTTTTTTAGTCAGACTCATTTGGCCAATGAAATAAGAGAATCATAGAGTTGAAAGGAAACATATATGCCATTGAATCTATTCCCTTGTTCAGTGCAGGAATCAAAATTAAACCATCCCCAATAACTGACTATCCAACAGAGGGGAGCCCATAACCTCTCTGAATACTTGGTTCCACAATCAAACTGCTCTAATTTCTGGGACATTTTTGTAATATGCATCATCAGAAACTGTCTTAAACATATTATTTCTTGCCTGACCTCTAGAATGATAGAAAGGAACTCCTGACTTTCCTCTGCTTGACATCCTTTCAAGCATCTAAAGTGCTATCATATTCCTGCTCGGTTTTCTATTCTCCAGATTAAACATAACCATATCATTCAATCTTTCTTCATATGACTTTCTCTGAACCTGTTCCACTTAGTCTGAATCCTTCTTAATGTGTGGCACCCAAATTGGATCCATTTCTTGAGGTGGAGTTTGACCAATGTAAAATGGGTTTGCTATTACTTTCCATGATTTGGAAATGTCTATTGATGCAGCTTAAAATTGCATTTGTGTCCCTACATGGCTTGGTACCTATCAGAACATCTGTCTTGGCAAGTTTCAACACACTGTACATTTTTTTAGAGAGGGGATATTGAGGATCCCCATCCCACATGGGGGTTCAAAAATACACCTCTTGGTGGCTGCCACTGCAATCTGGAATACCTTGCCTCCTGAAGTGGGGGGGGGGGGGGCTCTAATGTTAATTTCCAGGACATTTGGGTGCTGATAAGGATGCTAATTAGGGTGAGTGATGGTTAGTTTTCTATACTGCATGCTATTACATTTTATTTTCATTTTTTCAAGTACTTTATGTTTTGGTATAACCTTGTAAATTGCTTTGAGTTGAGATGGCACAACATTTTTGTTTAAACAGACAAATAAATGATACATGCTTTAACTGAGGCCACACCACATTTCTGACTTTTGTTCAGTTTGTAATCAACTATTATTGCAATATTTTTTCCCAAGTATTATTCCCATTCCATTCCTGTGCATTTTGTTTGTTTCCTAAATGAACAACTTTGCATTTGTCTCTATTACATTTCATTGTATCATTTTCAGCCCATTTCTCCAAGCTTGAACGATCTTGAATTTTATTTCTATTTTCTAAGGCAGGGTTCCTCAACCTTGGCGACTTGAAGATGTGTGGACTTCGACTCCCAGAATTCCCCAGCCAGCCATGCTGGCTGGGGGAATCTGGAAGTTGAAGTCCACATATCTTCAAGTCATCAAGGTTGAGGAACCCTGTTCTAAGGTATTAGCTATCTCATCCAATTTTGCATCATTTGAGAATGTCATGAACATTCTCTCCATCTTTTCATCGATGTCATTAATAATATGTTGAAGGACACAGGACTGAACTTTGGGGACTGACATCTGATCTTTTTCTATATTTCTCTCCAGTTGGGTGAAGAACTGTTGTTGAGCACTATTTGAATATGATTTTTCAAGCCAGCTACCCAATCCATTTGTCTCATGCCATCCAGACCACATTTAACTAGAATATCATGGCATACTTGGTCAAATGCTTTGGTGAAATCAAGATACTGAATGAAGATAACATTGGTCTGACAAGACTTGTTCCCACTAAATCTATGTTGGTGTCTGGTCATTACCTTATTGTTTTCATGGTGTAGGTAATCTCTTATTATTGTATCTAGACTCTTCCCAGGGCACCAATTTTGTTGTGCATAGTTTTATATTTTTATTTCTTTTTTTTTTTACGGCAGAAAAATAATACTGGTTTTTAAGTGAATAATTTTTGAATTTAAACATTCTGGACATGAGCAACAGTTTGTAAAAGCTGGAGTTATGCATTCTCTCTCTCTCTCTGTTAGAATAGAATAACATGGATGGGAATGTTTACATCACACACTGAGTAAAGTGACAGATAAAACTCTTGTGTGGGTGTGGGTGTTTTGATATCAAAGCAATTACAGAATAAAAGCAATTATCTACACTTTTCCTAGTTGGCTACATAAATCAATTGTCAAAGTCTGAAAGAAGAATTCTGATTAGATAAGAAAGAGTTGTGACATCCAGAAAACAGATTTATTTTCTCTTCAAAAATACAGATATATAAACCATTTTCAGAAATGGAGTCTTGAGAAAAATGGACTGTTAGTATGACCCAATGCAAAATTATTTTGCAAACTATATTTCTAATGCTGGTTGGCATATCTTGGCAATTGGTCAATTCTTGCTTTTGTATCATCTACAAAGAAATACACGATGGTATTTCAAAGACATGAACTAAATATGATAAATGTTATTGAGGGAAGTCTTTCAGGAAATCTAGGCATTAACATTCAACTTACTACAGGTAATCTCACTTACCAACTCACTTACCAACTGCCTCATTCAGCAACCATTTGAAGCTATGAAAACGCTGAAAAACAAATGGCAGAAAATGATAAACTGACTTGTTTATTAAAAGAAAATTCAAATAATTATTACCTTAAAGAATTGATGGACTATTTGCAAAATACAGGCGGGGTGAAGCTTACATGGGGATTTGAAGATTAGATTATAAATGTAATGGGATATGTTTTGACAAAGAATTATTCCTACTTAATGCATTAAAAACTAGCACTTATGACACTCTTATTCTTAAGACCAGAGATAGATTGGAAGCTATCTATTTTTCATGTCTTTTTTCTTTTTCTTTTACGTTATCTCACTCTTTCTTTTCCTTTTCTTTATAATTTGTATTTTCAATTTTCTTTTTCATTTCTAACTTTTAACTTTGTAATCTTAAAATCTCAATAAAATACTACTAAGAAAATGCTGAAAAACAACTTTGCAACCAATGCCTGAATTTACATCCTTCACAGTGTCCTTCAGGCAAGTGATTGACATTACAGTCAGTACACACTTTCTTGTGCATGACCCATTTCTCCTCCCCCCCCCCCCCAGAACAGAGAGGTTGGAGAGGAAGGGATTACAAAAGAGTAAGCAAGCACACAATGGGGAATACACCAGCTGTTTGCCGAGTGTGCTTGCAGATCCCAGCTTCAAGTGCACTCTGGGCTGCTGGTGCCAGCACATTCCTTTCAATGTGTAATCTCCATTGTGTTCCTGCTTACACTCTTGTAATCCCTTCCTCTCCAATGGATATAAATATAAACATAAATTCCCTTCTTGCTAATTATTCCAGAGCATTTGGGGTGAGCATTCCAAAGGGCGGGGGAGTGGGGAAAAGGAAACCACAGTTGCAGTCATGTGATTTCCCACTTAGTGACCTCTTCACTTAATGACAGAGCTGCTGGTCCCAATTGTGGTTGCTAAACAAGGACTACCTGTACTGAGATATGCTTTTCTATAATAAAACTGCACGATCTTTAATATTTGTGCAACATAAGGTTTACTTTGGTGGTGTTTTCCTGAATCAAAGATCCAGATATTTATACAGATTGTGTGCTTGAGTGGAGAGTAGAATAAGAATTGGTGAGAAATTCTATATCTAGGATGACAGCCAAATTCCCATTTACAATTTATTTACTACATTTATAATTCATACATCCTACCTACCTCATATCTAAAGCAATGCTCAATGGATATATAAACAATGACAAACAAACTAAAAGAAAATGCACAGTAACAAACCTCATGTAACAAAACCTGAATGTGATTCAGAGAACTGTGAGATTTTGATAAGCATCAGCTTAGAAAATGGCCTATTTCAAATACGTGGTTTAAGTATAAATCTATTCATATGTATGCATGGAAAAGGAATGAATAAAAAAGTGTGGTTGTTTTGATCATTTGTGGTTAAAGATTGAAAGAATTACTGATGGATACAAAGGTGAAAGTTTTGAATGGTGGCGGGGGGGCAGACCATTTCTTGCTGGTGTCAGGAGTGGATCTGAGTTAAAATGGACACAGAACAAAGAGAGAGAAAGACAGATGTGAAAGAAACCAGAGCAAAATTGGAATGAGTGCAGAAAGACGTAGATGGATAAACAGGCAGACAGACAGACATCTCCATCCCTCCCTCCCAACAGAATGGACAAAGAGTAATCTAATGAAAGTAGATTTGGAAGATCAGAGTAAAATGAATCATGATACAGAACCCACAGAAGTGCATGGAGCTACATTAATGGGAAGTTTAAAAAAGAATGGTGATGGAATAAAACTGTGGATGAGAAGAAAATACATATAATAGAGTAATTGCTCCAAAACTGAGTATAATGTACATATACAGAGAAAGATAGTTGCAAAGAATGTAGTCAGTGAGACCAAGGAAAAGTAAAATTATAAGTCAATGAAAACGCAGAGCGATCTTGATGGAAATGTAACATTGGTTTGGAAATGGGTGAAACGAGTTCAGCAGCAAGTCTGTAGTACATTGAATGGAATTAAAGAATTAAGTTGATGAAATTATTTCAGATGAACTTAAAGTGAGGGGATATTGGAAGAGGTATTCTAGAAATCTCTGTGAGAATTTTCCCAGTGTGTCAGAGTAGAATTGAAACAAATGTTAATATATAAGGGAAAAAAATGATGAAAAGGAAGTCAGAAATCCTTTGAGGATGTTGAAAAATAGTAAGGCTGCAGGAGTAGATGGTGTTAATGGAGAAATGTTAAATGTTAAAATATGGGTGTTGTTTGCTTAATATGCACCTGACTATTGGAAGAATGACATTGTTTTTCTACACAAAGGCAAAGGTAGCAAGAGTAAATGCAAAAGCTACAAAGGGATTAATTAAGCATGTTGGGAAGGCTTGACAGAATTCTGATTGAAAGGTTATGCAACATGACAATCAGCAAAATCTGGAAAATCCTGTGTGGCATTTATTTATTGCAATCTATATGGCCACCCATCTGAAACAAGTGACTCTGGGTGGCTGTCAACAATTAAAACCAGGAAAAAACACGAAGGAAATGCAAAATAAATACACAATCAACAGCCAAAATAAAAACAGCAATCATCAATGCAACCACTTAACAGGTTCCAACTGTTGCTCCAATCCCCTTGTCTCAGAACACAGCCACATCTTCAGGGTCTAGTGAAAGACTAACAGGGTCAGGGACAATCTGATCTCCAGAGGGATGACATTCCACAAGGTAGGTACCATGACAGAAAAGGGTCTCTTCCTGGGTCTCACCAGATTGCATCCCTTAATTGCCATTATCCATAACATCCCTCTCCTGCTGGATCTAATGGGGTGGGTAGAAGTCATCAGGGAGGGGTGATTCCTCAAATAACCTGGCCCAATTCTATGAAGGGCTTTACAGGTGACCACCAATACCTTGAATTGAACCCAGACAAAGTATATACAGACCAGATTTTTGTTGTTCAACAGGTTATGCAGAAATGTGTGAAAGTGAGAAAGTTTATTGAATGCTTATTGCTTTAGAGACTTCATATGATGAAGTGAATAGCTTTGAATTATGGAAATATATAGTTAAAGGTTAGTTGAAGGTTAGTTGCTGAATGTAATAAAACACGTATATGATGGGATTAAAGTATGCATGTGAATAAATTGATTGCTTAGCAGGGAGTAAGACAAGGGTGTACAATGTTCCCTTGTTAGTTTAATGTATTTATGGCTAAATGTATAGGAAAGACTTGGCTAGTTGGAAACGTGAATATGTGTGTGTGCATGCTCTTGTAAACAGATGATGCCACGTTCTTGCCTGAAAACACAAATGATTTGCAACAAATGATAAATAGATGCTATGAAGCAATAAGGAACATGGATCTGAAAATTAATACATTAAAGATCAAGATGGTTGTGTTTGACAGGGAAAAAAGAGTGAATGATTGCAAGTTATACATAAATGATGAAAAAGCAAGGCAAGTAGATACATTTGTGTACCTTGGTAGAATGTTTAATAAAGATTGGAAAATAGATGGAAAAAAATTAAGGCATGCAAATGCAGGTAGAAAGACTGTGTATAGTATGTGGTCAATTGTGAGGGATGAAAGTTTCTTAAAAGAAACCAAAACGGCTACCTGGCATCCACAGTGGGGAAGGGGGTAATGACAAAATGTATATTGTGACATCATGAGACAAACTCCATCTCCTTTTGTACTTGCATCATGATGTACATGTAAGTATATAAAAGGCAGAGTTTGCATCATGAGCATCTTTTATCATTTTGAGGAAACCTCTAATTGCTGAGGACACCCATACACATAGGTGTGTGCTTCTGTCTAATTTGTTGTATGGAAATGAGAGTTAACTACATTAGGAGAAACATTGTTGAATCCACTGGGAATGGTGGATTTATGTATGGTAAAACAGGAAGAGATAGGGCCAAGGATGAAGGGATGATGAATGAGTGTGGATCGTATACAAAGTGAGTGACTAGAAGTAAAGGACCATCTTGAATATACTCTGTATATTCTGTAGACAAGAGAATGAATGAGAATCGAAGTACAACACAAATATATGAAGAAAAATGAAGGGGTCAGGAGAAGAAGAAAGATAAAAAAATTACAATTGAATGGAATTGATGAATCCTGAAAAAGTTAAAGGACAAAAGCCAATGTATGAATTGGTGTACTGATATGTAGAAGTAGGATGGTTTGCAGAGACTTAAATGATGTTCAAATCATACATTACTTTTGTCTATGTTTCCTTTTTTTTTTTCCTTAGCTCATGCCTTAATTTCTTTGTCTCACTGTTTCTGACTTCTTTTCTGTGCTTTGCATAATGTTCCTGACTGCAAAAGGGAAGAGTGTAATGGGGATGGGCAGGGTGGGGTTCTCTCTCTCTCTCTCTCTCTCTCTCTCTCTCTCTGGTACAGAACAGTCTTTACTGCCCATAAAAAGAAGCTGCCATTTTTTCCAACAAATTTACTTTCTATACACTTTTCTAGGGCATCCCCTTGTGGCTCCTGTTATGTAATCTACCCAAAGTTGGCTCTTTATGCCTAGTTCTTCCATCCCCGGGAAACTGTGCAAGTTATGCAGAGAAAGGGCATATCCATAGGCACCCTTAAGCTGCCCTGATCCAGTGCTAACACTGGCTACTGTGGCCCCACGTTGGGCAATTCCCCCACTATTGTCCAATTTTCCATGCCAGGAAAGCAACTGCCAATCCCATTCCGTTCCATGGACAGGTTTTCACTGCACACAGATGTGTGTGCGTATACACATATCTACATATAAACATATGTGTGTGTAACTATATCTGTATCTATTTTTATATCTATATCTATATCTTTAAAATGTGTGATTATGCAGGTCCATCATCCAGCATTTGGCTTAATAATATCTGCTGCAGTTATAGGAGTTATTCGTATAGGAGTTATTTGGTAGTCTTAGCTATAGTGTTCCAGTAACATAGTGTTTGTGACATTTGCCTGATATGCAGAACTTCATTGGTTTGAAACCCCATAGAATTTTGAATTACTGTTTTTTTGCTCCAAGCTATCCACTTTATTGTTTAAAAATTAAAAAGGAAACCAAGCTCATGATTCACCATTTCATCATTTTTTTCTGTCTCTTAGGTTTCAGCCCAGCTCCCAAATAGCCCAAATTCATCAGTACTGTGATAGGGCTAATGGAGAGTTGGGTAAAGCAAACAAACAAGCAAAACAAGAAAGTTCTAGAGTTTCACTGGCGTACCAGTGGATATATTATTTTTTAAAAGCCCATCAAGAAAGTGGTTAATTCAGGGAAAGAAAAATAGATTTTCTTTGTTGTTTTAAGGGAATGCTGTCCTATTCAGGACCCGTTGGAACCTTAATCCCAATTTAGATTTACTGTTAATTGACCAACAAGATGTCTGACCCATTAGCAATAGCATACACAAAGAGAGAACAAGCAGGTTCAAATGATGAAAACAGTGTTTTATACAATGCCAGCTCTGTAACTTTTGTACATGCGTTGTGACATTACTCATACAAACGAAAGGATAGAATTTGCATCTCAATAGGGCAACATTCAATGAAAACAGTGGATTCTATGGATGACTCTGCTCATCAGTACTAAACCTCAGTTTGCTTGCTAGCACCATGCATCAACTGGAAAGGGAGGTATTTCCCCATATTTCCTAAATATGCTAACAAGCACAAGTGATAATACAGAGCCCTGAGGGACTGCACATACCAGTAAACAAGAGGTCAAGCAATAGCATCACCATCTGGAAGCATTCAGCCAAATAGGTCTGGAACAATCAAAATGGTGCCCCCAATTTCCATGTAAGAGAGATATTCATGACATACTAAACCTAAGATTCCATGTTTTATTGTCCAATCTGCTGGTCAAAATGTTTATGAAGAACATTTCCGTTGAATCTGTTGATTCAACTTTTCTGTTGAATCATCGAGTAATCCTGAGCTTGAATTCCATAGCTCAGGAATACTCACTCAAAGATCAATATCACAATTTATGCCACAGAGAACAAAAATACAAGAAGGGACTTCCTTTTCTAATAAATGAAACCCAGATCGTAATACTGATTTATTATATTCTAATAGTTTTTCTTTAGTGTGAAGCTAAAGATTAGTATAATCTGATGGCCTGTTCGGAAAAGTTTTCTAAAGCTTAATTTAGTGTAACTGGCAGCTTAACATAATGACTGGATTGTTGGCACATAGTAATTATTACCACCACCACCATTCTTGAGCCTGATTGGAATTAGGTACCAAGAACAGGGTCCCAGTCTCATTCTATCCCCTGATTATCCCACTCCTAATTAGTAAGGCAAAGATATTTCAAAATAACAGTGCCAGTAGTCAAGAGAACATCAGGATGAAAATGTGCCAAGCTCTGTTTATCCAAGCTGAGTTCAAATGTTTAGCTCCAGAAAAACAAAAGGGGGGATTTTAAATATACCTTCTGCCCCTTTCAGCAGTTTATTTCTTCAAAGTATCACAAGGAGCTGAAAGTTGGGTGAGGAGGTTCAATCCTGGAAGTTACTCTAATATCTTGTATGATATGTTGGATGTGCATGGAGCAAGCAGTGGGAACAAGTTTTTTTTTACACAGCATAGCTTTGCCTATGCCTAGTCAATATCGTCTGCAAACTCCCTATGCCTGCCTGAACTGCAACTGACTAGCAATACTCTGCAATCCTTTTGACAGATTGTGAGGGCATCAGGGTAGGGCAGCTGAACAGAAGTTAGAAATGGAAGAGTTAAATGGGTAGATTCCTCCCACAAAACTTCAGGCAGCTCCATGGAATGATATTAATTCTGTGGGAGTCTTCACAGCAAGATGAAACTTGTATCTAGATAGTCTCCATGACAATATGGCTTTCTCCTCTTTAAAAAATGCTATAATAAATGGAGCATCTAAGTGGAGTTTGCTTCTGCCATTATAAGATAAATCTCTTCAGAAAGTGTAGACTGAATCCACAGCAAAGCCCTGTAATATTTTCATAAAAAGCAATTAAAGCATTTAAAACGCTGAGATTAAAAAGGTGGCTGGGAGGGAGGATCATAAGCAAACTCAAAATTTGGGATTAAAGAATTTTCCTTCCTGGATAAGCAGCTATATGTTCACAGACATATTTAGGAGACAGATATATGAATAGAGAACACAACACAAACTTCTTTCCTTCCTTCCTTCCTTCCTTCCTTCCTTCCTTCCTTCCTTCCTTCCTTCCTTCCTTCCTTCCTTCCTTCCTTCCTTCCTTCCAGTGCTCCATTCACAGGCAGAAAAATGTATTTTTGATGTTGCATCCAAAGGGTAAAAATAATTAATAAAATCTTGTGATTCTCTCAATATGAGGAAAGAAAAAATCAGCAGAAAAGGTGTTATGCCCCAGCAAAGTCTTTTGTTTTGCAGTGCACCTCAAAAAAGATGCCTGTTGTGGTACATGAAGGCCTCTCCTGAGGCAGAGTACAATCTCTCTTCCTCAGATGGCAGATGTGGAAGTGTGGTAGACCAGGACCAGATCAAAACATTGATTTTAACATTTAAACTCTGAGGGCTAAGATATTCATCTCTTTCCACATATTATTGAGGTATCAATCTTTGGAAAACCTTCTCTGGATGCCTCTGCCAAGTATAGTGAGGAGGAAATCCACTAAGAGGTGGCCTTGTCAGTTATGGAATGCACTCTCTAGAAGGTCTTGCCTGGTGCCTAGTTTGCATTCTAACATTGGCTCTGTTGCTGCTCTTCGTTGCTGCTGCTGCTGTGTACCTACAAGGAATTTTCAAGGCCATTGTGACCTTGTAAAGTTTATCAGATTTGTTTCTGCTGCTTGTGAATGTCTACTCTTATTGATTCTTAGTGCTTTCTATTCTCAGTTGAATAATTACAGCGCCATGTTTGCATTTATGGTTCATTGTATTTTAATGCTTTTAGTCCAAGTCATTCAGAAAACCATCAGAAAACAAACTAACTGGCAAGCATGCTGTAAAACTCATCTGTATGGGCATCTGACACAATTTTATTAGTAAGCTATAGCAATTTCCTTTCAAAACATCATATAGAAAGGAAACTTCACTAGCAAAAGTTAAATCATGGAATGGATCTGATTATCCTTATTATGTATTGGAATTGAAACATTTTTATGATATGACTAAATAGGAATGTATAAACCATACGATGGAATTGAGCATTATTAGATCCTTAAGCAACATATGCACAGCACACTTGTTTGCTTGTTTTGTTTTTTTAAAAAACTAAAATATCCTAAAATATTTTGAAAGGGCATTGGCAGCAGTGATTGACTAAGAACAATTACTAATAGGAATAGAAGGAGCATATGAACAATTTAAATAATCAGCAGTCATTGATTCCTACCATGCTTGGCCACCCAGGTCTAGTTTGTTCTCAAAGCTTTGTTCCTGTTTCCCTTTCAATCATCAAGGCCTTTGGGTGTTTCTGATTTTAAGGTTCCACCCAGAGACAATGTGTGCTGGGGCTAGGAACCAGATGGCATGTGTTGCCGATTAAAGTGTACAAGACTGTTTGGGATTGCTGATGAACTGAAGGAAGCCTGTGCCACTGGCTCCAATGTGAAAACAATCACTCTGAAATTTCACTGCTTCCCTAGAAGTGTTTTCCTTCATATATATATATATATATATATATATATATATATATATATATATATATATATCCCCAAGTTAATTGGGCTTTTACATGCTGTTATACTTGTCACCATGCCAGGTTCTACATTTCGTCCAAGGGTGAAATGAAAACTCCAAATTCATGTGGTTATGAAACAATTTTAGTACAAGCATTTCAGTGAAAAATTATAAAGTGGGAAAGACAGGCTCCTGTGTCTCATCTGGCTAAGAAGGGTCAGAATTCATCAGCCCTTCAACCTGCCATGAGAGACCTTCAGGGCGTGTTTAAAAAGTATGGAGTGCATGCATAGTAAACACACACACACACACACAATATGTATATACAGTTCTTCACTAGTATTGTACATTATGCTCACATTGTATAAAATCTATGAAGTCACAACACGATGTGAAACTGAGCTCTTTATATGAACAGAAGATGTATGAGTGATGCATATGCAATAGAAGGACAGATAGATTTATTTTTTAAAAGTTAAATCTAAAATAAAATAGGAATGCCTCCAAAACAGGAATGCTCCAGAGGCCTTGAAATGGAATTTCCTTCTCCTCTTCCTTCTTTAAATTCTTTTTTTTTTTTTTTTACTATGGAGCCCAACAAATCCTTCTTGGCCTTCTCATCAATCCTGTCAGGAAGATTGGGCTGAGATAAAGGGTCGATTAAGCCTAAATTCATCCAAGGAGTTTCATGACTAAATGGAGCTTTGAACTTGGGTTTTAGAACTCAAACACTTAAGTCCACATTTTAAGAATATAGAATTAATTTGTTTTAAAAGTACACTAATAAAGGTAAAGAAAATTATTCATGGAACATGGTACAGTATCTTTTCTTCCTGCCTATCTGCTTGTATCACTGCCCCTTAGGCCATGCCACTAAGGGCTTTTGAAGCTTTAAGGTAGGAGAGAAATATAAGCAAATAATCATCTAGGGAAGCTGATGGCTTCCAGTGGGGAAAATGGTGGTTTAGTCATCTTCAGTATAAGCAAGACGGTATCTCAGCTTGATTGATGTCAAGATGCAACTGTGATTGTGTGACTGAAACCCCACCCCTTTTAACATGGATTGTTGTGCACATTAAAAAGGGATGGGCCTTTAGTCATGTAGCTTTGACCATCACCTTGACATTTTGACATTCCCCAATGCAGATCCTCCTAATTCTGCATAAGTGGCTGGAATAAGGCTGAAATGGTGTTGGAACATAGTTCAAAATGTAATAAATGTTGGATAATTCCAGTTGGCTACACTGATCATCTTTTGGGATTAGATCAGTGAATGAATGAATTGTATTTTATGTGCTGAGTCCTCTGGATGTATACTCTGCATGTCAAGAAGGATTAGGCATGGTTGGTACTGGGCCATCAATGGTGACTTCTTTGTATTCATGAAAATTTGGGGATAATTGCCATGGGACTCATACATGCAGAGAAGCCCCATTCAAAACTTCAGCCTATTACATGGAACAATATGTTTCTTTCAGACAGTAAAACCTATCATTTAAGATACAATCCCAAGTTATTTCATTATGTTGGATTTTCCCAGCAAACCCACCACCACCACCACCACCACCACCAGCACGCACACACGTACGTGCACACACACACACACGCACACATGGACATTCCTATCCATTGGGCCATCGGGTTCAATGGATAAAAAACAGAGAAAAAGTGGATTGCACTGGATGCTGTGGGAGGAAAGTAGGGGATGGATTTATATGATCATTCTCCCCCAGACTTCTCTGAACTGTAAAAGACCCTGATTTATCCATCTGCAGTGGAGATGGAAAACATTCAGACTACATGGCTTCTGAACTGGCAATACAAATATTGCTCCAACATTAATAGTGAGTGAATGTGTTGCTCATTAAATGCCTGGACATCTTCAGCTATAATCCCAGATATGGCAAGGTCAGATTTACAGAATGCTGTTTAAAGGTATTCTGTACATGCTCAGTGAAATCAGCAGGATTTCTTTCTGGCTTAAAAAGCACAGAGCAAGGTTACATAGCCTTTTTGAGAAGCATATTACTGTATATAACTGGAAAAGATTTTTAAAAAAAGAGTAACCAAATTGATTAGGGTGAGGAATGGCTGCCGCAGTTTGGGCACTTGTGCGTGGAACAAGGGAGAGTAAGAGGATAGAGGCATATAGGCATAGAACATCATGCACAGCATAGATGATGTGGATGTAAAATTTTGCTCTGTCTCTCATAGTCAAGCTTTGTGAACTTTCCAGATGTATCCACAAGGCCACTGTGGGGTAGGGAATGCTGGACTTTATGGGTTTATGGCTTTATCCATTGGGCCCCTTCTTATGTTCTCGCTCACTTGAAAGGCTTAAATTATTGCTCTATTTAGAAAATAAAGTATCTCAGGACTGAGAAAAATTAGGCATTTTTCACATCTACAGTAAGAGAGGTATACTGTAACATAATAAGATGAGGGATGGTCCCTGATGGATTTGATATATACAGAAACATTTTTATTTTTATTTTTATTTTTTTGAGTTTCTGAACTGGCTACTTTCTATGTATGATTTGAAAAGCAACTGTTCAAGAATTTAATGTTTTTTTCTTTGCAAAGATATTAAAAAAAACTTATATATTATAATACAGCAAAATTAACTGTGTCCGCTCCAAAACCTTTTCATTTATTGGATAGCTTATTTGTCTGTCAATATAATAAAGCCTTGCCTTGGCATTAGTTCCAACATTTCTTGGCAGCCACCACCAGTAATGATTTGTGGAGCTACACAAATTGGATGGCCGGTCAAGTTTCACTTTTGGGGAGGGCTAGGAATGCACAGGGGAGAATATGACAAGAACTTACTAACAGATTGCATCAATCCATGCAAAACACTGTTTTAGGTCTCACTTAATGTATAAAATTGGGAGTGCCTTTTAGTACATATAACAAAGCA
Organism: Python bivittatus; assembly: GCF_059951505.1. Classification (NCBI taxonomy): domain Eukaryota; kingdom Metazoa; phylum Chordata; class Lepidosauria; order Squamata; family Pythonidae; genus Python; species Python bivittatus. The sequence goes on from NW_028277098.1 coordinate 80,563,750, forward strand.
TTCAGAGCCTCTTTCTTCAAACCTGTAATCTGGAGATGATGTGTGGCCTTTTCAGCAGCAGGCTGTTATTTATTATGGAAGGGTCATTCACTGGGCAAGGTGGTCAATATGTCATTCAGGTCCTGTAAAAATCAAACTCAAGAAATTTTAGGAGAGAAATTCTTATTAGGGACACATGACATATTAAGGTGCAGATGTAACTTGTTGGATGTTCATGGCACATTCTGGGCTCACTTCAAGAATAATTCAAAGCTGAAATGACTTCTCATAAAAATATGTCTGATACTGAATTTAATTTAACCTGGAAACCATTTATAGATTATAATTCTGTACATGGATTTGTAACACATCCAAGGTTAAGCATTTCAGAGCAGATAGTCTGCAGCACTTCATTCCATTCCAATAGCAGCCCCCAATTTGATCGGCTGCAGTGCCTCCCTCCCCCCACCCAAGGCAGGTCACTGTCCTATGTAGTTATTTCATCCTGGACCACCGGTAGCTATGTTCTGTGTGGTTGCTGTGTGTGCGCGTGTGTGTGCACGCGTGTGGCTTTTTAAAAATAGTCTTGTGATTGATCCATCAATCGTCCATGAAGTCAATGAAGCATCCTCAACCCTAGGACTTCCTGTGCCATTCAACATTTACATTTCCAGTGGGCAGCCTTTCAGTTTCTGCCCAGGCCAGGTGAAGCAACTCCTCTTGCTTTCCTGCCCCTGCCAACAATCATGTAAAGCTCACTTCCCTTTCCTTTATTTTTTAATATCTTTAAGTTGCAAATAGGAACATTATTACTTTGTTTCTATAAAGCTGAACCATCAGTTCTTCCCTGCAACAAAGTTCCCTTGGACCTAACGAGGAAGGTAGGAACAAAATAATAACTTGTCCCATATTGCTTTGATTATTCTAACTTTAGAGCAATAATGGTACCATAATGGAAAAAAAGAAAAAAATAGAAAGGTTCTGCATGCATGTCGAAGGCAGAGGGTGAAGAAAGCAATGGAAAGGGGTGGGGAGTGGTGAAGAGGAACAGTCCCTAGAAAGAAAAAGCAGGTACTGGTAGACTGGTCCCACACAAAATCAGCTAGTGGGGAGCTGACCAGTATCTGTAGTCTGGTCTGAGTAATGGTAATCTGGACCAGAATTTCTGAAGTCGGCTTAAGAAATAGGCAGGAGACCAACAGCTTAGGTTGCCTGGTGGAATTGCCCACAGTGCAGTTTATTGTATGGCTGGGCTTCAGTGAGTGAGAGTGAGAAAGAGTAAAGGTTATGTTTGTTTTCTTCTTTCCTGTCCAACCATAAGGATGTCCTCGTATCTTGGAGTTTATATAAACTATTTTTTCCCCTTAAATATATAGGTACAGAAGTCTCTCTCCCTACACAGATGCTATCTATTTCCATTGTTTTTTTCTGCCCACATTGTCTGGTTTCGATTTTTTATTAGATGTTTTTACAGTTGTAAGGGAAGGGGAAATTCTATGCATCTGCTAATATCTGATAACTTTCCTAAAAATGAAACAATGTATATGACCTTTGAGCTCTACTAGGAGAATACACAATCTTTCCAAGTGTTGATGGGATATACTGACTTTTATTTAGGACAGTTTTGTGTATCTGTGATGTAAAATCTTACATATTGGGATTTTAGTAATATCGTATGTGGCTCCTTGTATAGGTTCAAACAGTCCTGCTATGTATTGTTGCTATTGGATGAGCATTTATTTGAGAATGTATTGCTCAGGTGGAGCTAGTGACAATAATGAACCTCAAATGTCATTATATTGGTAAGAAAAAGGCTATACATTCTCCAATAAACAGATAATTCTTCATTCATCATTCTTTTGGGATTTCTGTATGCACAGTATAATAAGTTGTACCATCTAATTTAGTCATTATATTACTGAATTCAACTCTCTCTGATTCTAATTGCACAATTTGAGATTTTTCTGCCAGTAGTTGTACTTAAGGTTAGGGTTATTTGCATGTTCTGTCTGAATCTGTTTACTTTCAAAATTAATGTATGCATTTTGCAAAGAGAGCCATGTTATTTATTATTTGCAGCTTGCCTTGTTCAGTAAGGTACAGCTAGTAAAATTACTGTCCCGTTACAAAAGTCTCCTTAATTTTAAAAGTGTCTTTTAAACGAAGAACATCATCTTTCTAAAGCTTGCCTAAGAAAGCATCAGACAATATAACAGTTTTTCAAGGGCTGATTTTAGTTCTCCTTTGGATGACATTTTGGGGATACCCAAAACCTCATTTTTATACTGAAAAATATGCTTTCCATGAACATTTGGCACTCTTCCAGTTAGATCTCCAGGATTATTCATCCAAGAACTGAGAATACCAGACATATATTCAGGAAGATATGTTCAAGAGACCAGTAAAAGAAAGCAAAATGGTTGTTGTTGTTGTTCAGTCGTTAAGTTGTGTCCGACTCTTCGTGACCCCATGAACCATATCGTGCCAGGCCTTCCTGTCCTTCACTGCCTCCCTGAGTTTGCTCAGTTTCATGCTCATTGCTTCAGTGATGCTATCTAACCATCTCATCCTCTGCCATCCTCTTCTCCTTTTGCCTTCAATCTTTCCCAGCATCAGGGTCTTCTCCAAAGAGATCTCTCTTCGCATTAGGTGACCAAAGTATCTGAGCTTGAGCTTCATTATCAATCCTTCCAATGAGCAGTCAGGGTTGATTTCCTTTAAGATTGACTGGTTTGACCTCCTAGCAGTCCAGGGGACTCTTAAGAGTCTTCTCCAGCACCACAGTTCAAAGGCATCAATTCTTCGGCGCTCAGCCTTCTTTATGGCCCACCAAAATGGTAGGCTTTTGCAAACTTTCAAAGAGGTGTGTGGCTTTGCCTAATATTTCAGGTCAACTTTCTAAGTCCAATAGCTGTTCAGGGCCCTCTCACAGCTAATGGAACTCTGGTTGTGGATTTGAAGTGGCAGAATCACACTACCTTATTCCTCCTCACCCACCCAGACAAGGAGAATCAGGGCCCCTCAGCAGATCCGCTGAAGCTAAAGTGCCTCACGCAGGGCCACAAAATAATGGCAGTCTTCCTATACTGTCTTTCAATATTTTTGTATAAGAATATGGATTCAAATAATTGTTAAGTGCTAAATTCCTGTCCTGTAATGATGAAGAGTTATAATTTTTACATACAAAAATGAACACATATATTTGGAGAGGTTTTTATTTTTAGTAGCAAATTAACTGGAAAATGAAATCAAATGGAATTATTGATCAAAATGTGACAACAAGATTCAATGTAGATGAAGAAGATTACATTTTTCCTTAGAAGACTAAAATTAAGTAGGGATGCATTCAGTTTGATGTGGTTAAAAAAAGCTCTGAGATGGATGGATGGATGGATGGATGGATGGATGGATGGATAGGTGATAGATAGATAGAAAATATTTGATAGTTTATAAATGAATTGCTGCCATGGAAAGAAGAAATAAAAATGTTCTTGTCACATCAACTTAAGATTTGCAGTTACTTACCATCTCACTTGCCTGGCCTCTGCCCTCTGAACTGTAGACTAAATTTTAGCTATTTGCCTCCTTGTTCCAAAAGTCAGAACAGAAAAACCCAGGACTGCTCCACTTGGCTGTTTGCTTTCATTTCAGTGCTTGTTTATCCTTGCTGCTATTCATGCTCTGGACAGTTAATAAAGCAACAATAGGCTTCCTGGGCTAAAGCAGGGTTCCTCAACCTTGGCAATTTATCCAGTGACACATAACTATCTCCCTTGGTAATTACTTCAACCCTTGAACAATTCTTACCACAGGACTTTTTTTCTGTAAGTTTAATAGCAATCTGCCATTCTATTACCAAAAAAAAAAAAATCATTCTGTTCTCTGCAGTCTATTGACCACCTTCAAGTATTTGAGAAATGCAATCATATCCTCGTTTGCCTTGTCTCTAGACCAAATATACCCATTTTGCCAATCTCTTCTTATAGCTTAATTTCCAGTCCCCTGATCATCTCTCTCTCTCTCTCTCTCTCTCTCTCTCTCTCTCTCTCTCTCTAATTTTATTAAAACTTTTAAACAAGAAGATAAAAATGAATACATACTAATATAAAGAAGAAAAAGAAAGAAATCAAAGAGAAAGCTAAAAGTACAAAAAAAGAAAAAGAAAAAAAAGATATAAAGAAGTAGCTTTCAATATTCTTCACAGCAGTTATAAGTACAGTTATATTTTAACTTCTCTCTCTAAAGTTACATCATGATTCTCTTCTTTCTATAATTTATCCTGTCTAATCATCAAAGCCATAAATCACAAATTAATGTTTTTCTTTTTTTCTCAAAATGTCCGTAAGGGGTTTCCAGTCACCAGTAAATGTAGATATTGTCTTTTCTCTAATCAGAGATGTTAGTTTATCCATCTCAGCAAGTTCTGTCAATTTCACCAACCATTCCTCCATAGTGGGTACTGGTGAATCTTTCCATTTTTGTTCATATAATAATCTTGCCACAGTAATCATATATTGAAATAATCCCCCATGACTTTTTTCTAATTGTGCATCCATCAATCCTAAATGGAAAAGTTCTGTCTTCAGTTGAATATTAATCTTTAAAATCCTCCCCTGATAATATTTTTAAAATCTTCCTGGCATCTCTTTCTGAATCATTCTTAAAGTATGGTGTCCACAACTGGGCACAGTAATTTAAGTTATAGCCCATCAAGTGCAGGACTTAGGAGAAGTACAGCGTCTCATGATCTGGAAGCTATAATGTTACTGATGCATCTTAAAATTCTATATACCTTTTTAACAGCCCTATCACATTGCTGATTCAGATTTAGCTTTTGATCAACTACAACTGCAAGATTTTTCATATTGTTTCCAAGCCAGATTTCTCTCATCTGTGCCTTTCATTTATTTTTCCTAAGCAAAGAACTTTGTATTTGCCTCTATTACATTTCATTGTATTATTTTCAGCCCATGTCTCTAATCTATCAATAGCATTTTGAATTTTGCTTTTGTCTTCTAGAGGAGTATTTCTTAAACTGTTCAAGACTATGGAACACCAAACCATTCATTTTTATGAGAAACACTCATTACTTTTTCTTTTAAAAAGAATATATATATATATATATATTCCAATAAAACATATTTTAATAATGGTATTTATTTTCCATTACATTCAATGCATCAATTATAAATCTTTATTGGATATAGGAGCTTGCTTATGACAGTACATTTCATCGGCATCTGGAGTGAGATTTGTTAAAGAAACCTTAGAGCTGGCATAACTTGCAGCCTATTTCAATATTTTGGGTCTTGGTTGTCATGAGTGTTGAAAATTGACTTTTACAAAGATACGCTGAAAGAAAAGATATAACCTTGAATATATTTTCATTTAAAACTGATGTACTCTATGTACTTTCATCCAAAAGAATGTATATAAATATAGTATAATATAATATAAAATAATATGAATATAAATATAAATATAAATTGTTTCAGTGTGATATCTGAGGAGCAATTTCCAAAATCTCTTCATTCATGGATACCAACTCATGGATTCCTTCCAATTGGTTTTTGGAACACTGGTGTTTTGCAGAATACAGCTTAAGAAACAGTGGCCCAGAGTATTAGTTAACTTACTGATCTTCTGTCATATGCAAATCTGATGCGCATTCCTTTCAGCAATGAGTGAATGAATGCCAGTCTAACTCTTTCAGACAGTAGCCCAAAGTTTACCGTTTTGAGGAATAAAGATGTCAACGTTATGAATGCTATTTTCTCCACGTCAGCCTCTTTTTATGAGGTCTGTCAGTTCCTTTAGCACTGAATTTCATTAAGCTAGCCTGCTTTTGGTGCCTTTGCTACCTAGCTAATACACAGTGTTACAAGACATAGTCCTGCTACAACTTAGTCCTATCCACAGGTGACTGAGCTCTTTCAGTGTTCCCTTGCCAACCAGGGACTCTACTGAAGCCATTAATGAGGACATTCTCCTCAGGGATGCAAAGCTTCCCAATCAACTATGTCTCCTAGCACCTATAAATCCTAATGAAAGAGGAGAGATGAGCAAGTAAGTGGACATTTGTCAATCTCATGCCAAGCTTGGCATCTGGAAGTGGAAAAATAAGAGAGAATTTCAGCAGTTTTCAAAAGTGTATTTTTAAGTTGGAGTAAGACACCTTCTGCATTGGTAGGCTCTTTGCTAGATAATTTGCAGGAAAACTTGAAGGTGGTCTCCTTCTCTTATTCTGCCTTAAAAAGATACAGGGAAATATTTCATGAATGTATAGTGGTCAAACTCTGAAATTTAACAGGTTTAATGTCCTCTAAAAGGGCTAGCATCTTTGCTAGATTCACCAGATTCTGCTGGGGGGAGGGGGGAAATAAAGTAGCTGCAGGCATTTTGATGTAGGCTCCATTATGGCCTACCTTGAAGCTGCTAGCAAGACTGTCCAGGAATTTTCTGGAAGGACTGTACCTGGCAGAGTTTGTCTCCTAATTGATATTAGTGATATTAGTGATATTACTGTAAAGCTTCCTGCCACTAGTGCTTCATGCCTCTTAGAAATATCTGGAATTTGCTTTTGGAAAATAGCCACATCTCCTTGCTGAGGTGGTTGTTAATACACAACAGCAATTGACCTAATTATTTTAACCTAGTAGGTCTTGGGTTTCTGTGTGGAAGTGCCTTTTGTTGATATACAGTCTAATTCTTCCTCCTTCTGTATTGTTTTTAAAAATATTCCAGTGCAATGCAAGTTCTTAAAAAAATGATAACATGGCTTATTAGGGTTCTCCTCTTTAATAGCAGGCACCCCTTCAACACTGAAAGATAACTTTCTTCCTCAAGATGAAAACATTTGGCAATATTGTAGGACAAGAATGTATAACTCTACAGAGGTCCAGGAGGTGTATTCTAAAAAGTTGCATAGCAAAAGAAGCAATAGAGCCAGAACAAAAACCAAGCTTGATTTAATTAATTCTAAATTATATCAATGGATATAATCAATTAAATGAAGTATAGTTTCATTCTTTTTTCCTGATGTCACATTAACAGTAATTATTAGGTGGCAATTTTTGAAAAGACCCTGGATTCATTCTTTTTTAAAAACTTCTCTTTCAAATGTATCCATTATCCTATAATGAGCAATCTACTACTTGTGGTTGTTGATGTGAAAGAGGCCTTTGGGAGAGGTCGCCCATGTCCTCTCTTCATCCTGGAATCTTAATTAAGGGATAGAATTAAATTGAGAGGAGTCTCCTATTTTAACATTTGGAAGGGTTTAAATCAGGGAAGGCTATATACCTGCCAGAGAGATCATTTTAGTTTGAAAGTTAGTATAAACAGTCTTGGGCTGGCTATATAACTATTGTTATTGTTATTATTAAAATTTGTATGTTGCTGACTTTTCAGAATCTTCAAGACTCACAGCAACATATCAGATACAATAAAACATCCATACAACAAAATAATAATTAACAGCTAAAAGTAAATAAATAAGTGAAATCAAAGTAACTATGGCAACCTATCACTCCCCAAAGGCTATCTAAAGTAGTTCATTCTTTAAAGGTTTCTGGAATGTGATGATAGAGGGAGATAGTGTGAGTTCTAAAGGGGGACTGTTCCACAACACTGGTTTAGAGCAGCGTTTCTCAACCTTGGCAACTTGAGGATGTGTGGACTTTAACTCCCAGAATTCCCCAGCCAGCATGCTGGCTGAGGAATTCTGGGAGTTGAAGTCCACACATCTTCAAGCTGCCAAGGTTGAGAAACATCGGTTTAGAACCTTGTAAGTCAATATTAGCACTATGAATTGGACCTAGAAACCGTGGCAGGGCTTACAGAATAGAAGATGTACAAGCATATTGACTAGTCTTGGTCAAAAAGCAAAGTGCTGCATAGTAGACCAAGGACATTTTCCCAGTGGCCTTCAAAACCCCCTAAATAGGTTACCTAGATTTTAATGAGACAGATGGAGGAAATAAGGAAAGGGAAGGTAACTTGACAATTGTGGCAATAAGACGAGAAACATTTTTCATTCTTTGTTGTTTATATGTCCATCATTTATTTCTGGAAATAGCCAGGAAAGGGGGGGAGGGGGGGAAGAAAAGTGTTTTTGTTAACATGAACAGGTTTGTGGTTATGTTGTTAGAAGCAAAACAACAGCCTAAAGGATATTGCTCCAGTAGAAATTCTTTCTTCTCTATCATTGGATAGGCTTACTCTCTTGCTCCCAAACAGAATATCCACAGCAAAAAAGTACTGCCTCATCCATGAGATTCAAATATTTTCATCCTGCCATCTTCATTTCACACATCCACAAATGCACACGTGCACATGGAATCACTGTGTGACACCAAGATCCTTAAGCCCATTTGCAACAGCTGTTTTGCTGTGTGTGTGTGTGTGTGTGTGTGTGTGTGTGAGCATGTGAGTAAGCGAGAGAGAGAGAGAGAGAGAGAGAGAGAGAGAGAGAGAGAGCAAGATAAACCACTACTTCTGGAATAATGGCTGGTTCCTCTTGAAACTGGAACAATATGACACGCAGCAGGCCAGACCCAAATACAGTCCAGATTACGCTGGCCGAGTGCCCAGTCTTTAAACAATCTAATTGTAGAACTGCTTCAGATAAATGTTGGGCAAATCTTTCTAGTGTGTGGTAGATTGCTTATGAAATGCCAGCCACTGCAGACAACCTTTAATGCTGAGCAAGATTTAACATGATGCGAGGTATAAGGAAAAGGTTAGGGCTAGGGCACATAGTTTATATACCAAAACCCCATCTCTGAATCCCTTGAGAACTGCTAACAATCAGGGTAGCCAACTATGTTGATCAACAAGCTGACTTGATATGAAGTAGCCTGCTATGAGATGGCAACATCCATATGAGTTTTCTCCTCATTTTCCCCTTTCTTGCATTCCCCTGCAGGTATCCAGAACAGAACCGGGATAGTTCCAGTGGCTGCAGGCGCAGAGGAGGGACAGAGGTCTATTCAGCCAGAGGTGTTCATTCCATGAGTGGACAGACAACTGAGTGCAACTCACCATGGCTTTTCCATGCCATTCAAATAAATAAACGTGAATGAGGGTTCCTTCTGGAATGTCAAAGTTAATGAACAATGAACAATATACACTAGCAATCATATTCCTCTCCACGTGCAAGGAATGAGGCTCTGCAAAGTATTCAAAAGAGATGCTTTGCAAAGCAGGTGAGCATGAGCAAAGCACTCTTCCTCAGAGCATGAAAAGAGCCACATCCTTTGGAAGAGTGCTTTGGATGTTATTCCTGGCTCTGGCATGCAGATCTGTTTTCTTTTGCTAGCAGTCCAAATGGAAGCATTGCCTGGCCTTTCAAGCAGCCATACAAGTCTTCCAAAGGATGTTTTAAATCAACAGACCTGTGTGAGTATGAGAAAACCCAGTAGCTGCGGCCACATCAATTCAGTTAAAGCAAAGTGAGGAGGAGGCTTTGTATATATCCTTGCCTATAACTGTGTTTGTATATGGACACATATGCATCTACAGTCTCTAACCCATTGTCCAGGATTCCATGTAGTCCTTGGAGTGGAAAAAGATGTCCAGCCAAGGATTAAAGAGCAACAGTGGGGGGGGGGTGGGAGGAAAATTCCATCTCCCCTTGTAACTGCTTGCATTTCCATTATGAGGATTTCTGTCACTTCGACTTTTGAGAACTCTAAGATGAGCTTCAGGTCCATTCCCATCCTTCAGTTCTGAACTGAAGCCTATTCTCCTGAGGGACCTCCTGCTGCAGACCATAATCGATGAGAAAACAATCAATTTGTTAAAACAAATATAGAGGCTAAAGGGCAGGGTCTGCGGCCACAGCAAGCCTTGCTTCTTCCCAAATCACCTGCCAGTTCTTCTAAACTTTCTGAGCTCTGTTTCTTTGGCTAGTGGGTGATGTTTGATTTCTTTGTGCTTGGAGTTTGTAGGTTAGTAAATTGTTGACACGCAGGGCTGCATGTAAGTGCAGCCCTGCATGGGCTGGTCAGTCTCCACTCAGCTAAATTTTCCCTTTTAGAGGCTTTGCCCTTAACTGGGAGAGAAATGTTGCCTGTTTGTTTAAGTGATATATTCATGTACCCCTGGAGCTCCAGGTCATTGTAAATGTAACATAACTCCTGTTTCCTGTTAAAGAAAGAGAGGATATGTGGTGGGGGTGGGAAAGGAGAGGAATATGCTTCTAAGATGTCTGTGATGTGCTGCCAATGTTTAAAGAAGATTCAATTTGCTGAAAGAGGGCTCCAGTGGCGATAGAGAATTAGGTCCTATTTCTGTTCCATTAAAGTCAATAGGAGATTTACCTTTGACTTAAAAGCATGCAGCAGCCCAGCGGTAGGGTCAATGTGATGGAAATGAAAAGGTTCCAAGAATGGAGAAAGGGTTTCAGCATGTTAGGGAGTAGGGCAAGGATTACAAAGAGCTTCTTACCAGATCTTAATTTGTGGTGAGTTGTTACGGGATTGTGACTGACCGGGTCAAATATGGTGGGGGGAGAGATACATCTTATTGGAACTGAAGATCCAACCCTAGTGTGCAGCTATTGGGTACCAAAATGCATGCAGACACCTTCCTTGATACCTGGCAGGCTTCCTCTCCTACTTTCTTTTGGTAGAATATTTTAATTTTAAATAACTTTCAAAAGAAAGATGGCTTTCTGCAAAGGAAGGCACTAGCCTCCAGAATAATTTTGATTGTTTACTTATTTGATTTGCATCTCCCTTTCTTTTCAGGCAAGAAATCAAGGTAGCTAATAAAATATAATACAGAAACAAAAATATAAAATATAAATACTTTATAAATAAATTAATTAAAATAATCTTACAGTTAAAAACCTATTGAAATAAATGCATCGTTATAGAGTCCCTAAATTCTGAGAGTGAGGGCCAGACATATTTACCAAAAGAGGGCAGGGGGTCTAACAATGAAGACCTCTTCAAAAAGATCCCTCCTGCTTATCTTAACAACCAGAGAGGTTCATTACACCAGTCAGGCCTTAAGCTATTTAGGGCCTTAAAAGTCAGTACCATATTGAATTGTACCTGGTAAGAAATTGGTGATTGATGCAGATCTGTCAGAACAGGTATCATATGATCCTTGTACCTTGTACCAATTAGCAGCCTAGCAGCTGCATTTTACATCATCAGCAACTTTCAGATACTTTTGAAGGGTGATCCCATCTTGGATACATTGTAATAGTCAAAATGGAAAGTAATCAAGGTGCAGATGACTTCTGCCAAATCTAACCAGCTCTGGAAGGGACACAGCTGGCACATAGAACATAACTGCACAAGTTTTCCTCAAGTAGTCACCAGCTTCTGATACACTGACAGTCCGGGATCAAGGAACTGTTCCATATTTCAAACCTGCTTTTTCAGAGTGAGTATAACTCTATACAAAACAGGCTGACCTTCAATACCCAAATTCAGTTTTGATTATTCTCCCTCATCCAGCCCATGATCACACTAGGCAAAATTGAAACAACATTCCATTATTTCCTTGGAATTGGATAGTAGGAATGAAACTGTTGGGTGTCATCAGTCCAAAATTCTGAATGACCTCTCCCAGCAGTTTTATACAGGTGTTGAACGTGATATGGGAAAAAAATGGATCTTTGTCAGACCTTGTAGATACGTGGCCTAGGTTTCAAACACTACCACCACCACCCCCCACCCCAGCCTCACCTACAGACACAGATCAAGGCAAAGGACTGGAACTACTGTAAAATGGTGCCCTAAAAGCCCAGTTCTGCATTGATGCAGTCTAAGACATAGTCAAAGGCATGCTACTGAAAGCCGTCATGAAATTCATAAAAACTAAAAGGTCTGCATTACTTACTTTCAGGCAATCTATCAGTGTGATTAAACCAGTTTCAGCATTGTACCTTGTATGACAACACAAAATACACGCAGAAAAATCAGTATCATTCAGATATACCTGAAGTTAAGAGGTCACCACTTTCTCAATAACTTTCCCAGAAATTATACATTTGAGAATGAATTTATAATTGTACCAATTTCCTGTGTTAGGGAAAGTCTTCTTACTGTCTCTTTTAGGCAGGTGAGAACATATTTATTTACTACTTTGTACAACCCAAGACAGCATGCAGCCCTACTTGAAGGAAAAGACACTGATCATGGGGACCACTTAACCATGGGGACAGTCCTATTCCTAGATGATTTCATTAGCCAGCTGGAGTAAGGGTTGAACTCAAAAGAATACAAAGTGGCAGGAAAGGCAATTCCTGAAGTTTCATCCCTGTGACCTATTGAGAGAAATCTGATTTACTTTGTTTGCAAAAAATGCTTCCCTCCCTTGAACATCTTGCTGGAGCAGATGCCACAGAGTATAGAAGTGCAATGATAACCTGTTCTGTGAGGACACAGGGGATGCAGAGAAGTAAGGATTCGTGACTGCCTCCTCTGCCATGGAATCAGAGTTCAGATGGGCCTCACTTTATACACTATCTGACTCATCCTAAGAGTAGATGCCAGTGGTAAGATGCTGGAAAACAGATTTTATGCCATACGGTTCTTAAACTAGCCTGTTGCCCTCATGCATAGTGGAGGAAGTTATCCTGTCATTTCTTTTGCAGTAAGATTCAGCTGTCAATTCAGTTGGTTTTACATGTACAATGAAGGCAAGATGTTCAGTATGTGGACTGAGGGATCCTTTTTTGTCCTCTGCCTTGGCATCAGAATGACTTGGGACAGCCCTTGCTGAATAAAAATGTCTGCTGAAAAACAACTTTGCTGAAAAACTGTGTGATATTAACACAGGATGCTGTAAGTAAAGCTAGTGATATTAGTAACATCTGCTGTGTTGCTCAACTGAATATTTAAAAATATTCCTTATTCAAATCTATCAGCCTTCACTTCCCTTTCCAATTAAAGAGAGCATACATTACAATTCCACACCAAGTTTTGCACTGCAAATCTGCTTGTCCCAAACATTTGCTCATTAAAAACCTTTACTATAACCAGAGAAGGAAACAACCAGCCCCTTGTTAACAATGCTGATTAGTGATCACTTCCAAAGCTCAGCCTTTACAACCCAAGCCTATACGTTTAGAGCTGGCATCCTTGATGAACTCCACGTGCCAGAAATGGATCACCCACAAGACAGGCCGCAGTTTTTATGTTTGCTTTAGTGGTCCAGTCATTGGCGAAAAAGGACTGCGCAGTCATCTAATTAACTTTAAGCAAATGTAATCCACATTTAACTTGTGATTGCAGCACAGAAGTGAATAACCATTACTAGAGAAAACAAAATTTAGAAAACAATAATCAAAACATTCAAATGCTGTGGGGAAAGCATTACATAAGGCTGTCTTCTCTATTTTAACAGTGTGCATTCTCTCGGCTTACAATCCTTAGCAATACCAAGACCGCAGGCATCATTTTGGGTTTGGCTCACAATGTGTTCACAATTGGCTCAGAGTTACCTTTCCCTGCCAACTGATCTTGTCAAGCCAATTCCTTTGCAAGGGAGGGAACAAATGGTGGGAAGGGATGGCTGGCTTAAGGCCAAAAGTCCTTCAAATGTTAGAAGCCTCTTTTCCCACTAGATCAGATGGGAACTATAGCGTTCTTCTTCCTTTGTCTTCTTTCAACTCATTCAACAAGGAGGTTCTAGAAATTGCCGTATACATGAATCCCAGCAACAAAGGAAAGCCCTGAATATACTCTGGAGCATTTAAACATGCTTCTCTTTGTTAGGATTTTTTTTCCTTGAGGAAGAGAGGAGAATATGGGGAAGGGGTTCTGAGAAAAGTTACTGATAAGATTTCTCAGAAAGCTCTCAAAAGGTAGGGAAGGATAATAACCCAATTTTGGTTTAAGTGAGATTCTTATTTTCCCAACAATATGTGCATCACAGCCTAGTTCCATATTAGTTTACAAATAGCTCTCAAAAAGTCTGCAGCTAGCAACATATTTGAATGCCAGTGTTGCCTGATGTTGTCTGGGCTCAGAAGCTAAGCAGTGTTGGCATTGTTTAATACTTGGAGAAAAGACCACCAGGGAACTGCTGGGCTGTATGCTAGACGGAGAAGGTGGGGGGGAAAATCCTGGGAGAAGATATTAGCAAATCATTTTCATATTATTGACAAGAAAACTATATGGATGTATCCATGCAACTACCTAGAGTTGAGCTTGACTTGAAGGATATTTTACTTCACACTTCACACTGTTGGAACTGATAACCAATAGTAACTTGTGCTATTTAAGCTTCCTTTGTCTATGGCTTCTGGCCAGAAACTCTGAATTGTTTTTTTTTCTCCCAGTACAAACTAGAACTTTCTGGATTCAAAGGCACAACATGATTTGGAGTGTGGATGGTACACATATACCAGCTGGCAGGAATACCTTCAAGCAGCTGATGTGCAGTCCTGGGAAAGATGCATCTGGTTTCCCTGTTAACTTTTCGTGCTTGAGAAGAAGCTGAGTAGAAATAATGTTGATGGGACTGTAGCTACAAGTAAAAGGAGTCAATAACACCACCACTTCTTCTTCTTCTTCTTCTGGTTTTTTGCTTTTAAACAGTTCTGGTCCTAGTAAAGTTTCTTTTTTTTTTTTAATAGAGCTAAAAATCAACTCTTTCAGTTCCCAAAAGGCAATTTCTCAGCTTTCCCTCATCACAGAAGCAATGACATTTTAAAAAAGCCAGCACAGTAAGTTCATGCCACTAACAAGATTTGTGTTATTGCAAACATACAAGTTGTGGTTTTGCCCCCTTCTATCTGCTAAAAGCAAAGGAGAAACCACTTTTGATGTGTTTCAAGCTCTGTTGCTTATTTTTCGTCATTCAGCTACTATAAAGGTATCATTATATTATTTTATTTGCGTCCCTGGCTCTAACATTTTGCAGTAACAAGTACATACGACAAACTCCAGGAAAAATGTCCTTGACCTTTCTCTCTTCCTTGCTCCCTCCCTCCCTCACTTCCTGTTATGGATATATGAATATTTATTAAGTTCATATGTGGAACAAAAAGCCATTTTGCACTTTTCCCATCCCTCAAGTCCATGAA
Source organism: Python bivittatus (assembly GCF_059951505.1). Taxonomy (NCBI): domain Eukaryota; kingdom Metazoa; phylum Chordata; class Lepidosauria; order Squamata; family Pythonidae; genus Python; species Python bivittatus. Next base: position 80,578,778 of record NW_028277098.1, read on the forward strand.
GATGCTAATGTACATGTTTCCCAGTTTATAGGCACACTTTTTGAAAGACCTTGCAGGGAAGGTCACAGGAAAGGGATGGGAAATGCCTCTCCCCATCCCCATTCTAATGGAATGTGAGCCATATCTACTGCTATTAAATAAAAGCAGGGATTTTTATTGAGATTACTGAAGAAGAAAGGGTTAAACCTTGCCTTCATTGCTCAGGTAATCACCATGTTAGGAATGTATAATGGAAAATTAGGTGAGGCTTCAGATCAGTGTTTCTCAGCCTTGGGAACTTTAAGATGTGTGGACTTCAACTCCCAGAATTCCCCAGCCAGCATGAGTTGAAGTCCACACATCTTAAAGTTCCCAAAGCTGAGAAACACTGCTTCAGATAATTGCCTTACTTCTCATTCATGCAAATTTTATTGCTCAGCTTCCTCCTCCAAACTCCCACCCATAGTGCACCATTTCCAGACCCAGCATGCATGTGTATGGCTCCCAGATCTGGGCTTCAAAAGTTCAATGACCATTAGATGAGAGCAGAGAAACAGAAAGCTCCGTATGGTGGTCTTCTGGACTTTAGCAGCTCAGATCTGGTAACCCTATACATGTATGCATGGCTGTGTGTAAATTGATGGGGATACAGTTTCTCTGTCTCTCTTCTGAGTCAGTTTTCTTTCTTACACACACATATATATATTCTTTGGCTCCATCCATTCACTCTCACACACATTGCCCATATAGATGGCTGCTGTGTTTGACTGGAGAGAGAGGGATTTGTGATGATGAATGCAATCTCCCCCTTCTTGCCTGCTTTTTCATTACTTCACTCCCATCTGTGTAGGAACAGGTACTCTGTGAATGTTTAGTTAAGTACGATGTATCTATATGTGTGAATGGATTCACATACTCCTCATCCCATTTTCTGTTCAGGTATACACTATCCATCTCCCACATATTCACTGATATACCTGATTTGTTGGAAAAAATGTTGGAAAAAGTGACCATGCAGATTGATCAGGAATGGTACATTTTCTGGACATTACTCCTAACATACCGAGATGAGTATTTTGTATGAACAAATTACATTTAAATGTAGATTTTACAAAAACTCTATGAAATTCCATGTTTTAAAAATACATATTGAAGTGGGAATTTTAAATGTATTTCTTCTTAAATATTGATCTCAAAATTGTCATTTTAATGCACATTTTAGACTCTCAGGCTTGTAAGATTCATGTCAGCCCTTTGAGGTAGTCCAGACAAGAAGCACCAAGCATGAGTACTAACACTACCTTTATTGTAAGGTTACTGTAAAAGAACCTTGCAAGCCTGAAAGCTCATTTCTCCCCCTTGCCTTTACAGTCCAAGAAATTGTGTGTGTGGGGGTCCCTTCTGAGACATTTGCCATGCCCCCATTCTTTCTGCAGACTCAGTTGCTGCTTATCTGACCATTGCCTAGTCTGTGGCCCCTCCTCCTCTTCTTCCTTCTCACAAGGACATTCTCACAGACCATTACAATTTCTAATCCTGTGGCTTCCTGTTTCATAGAATTCTAACCTTTCCAATGGTCAGAAACTGGAACCACGTGCTGGTTTTCAAACAGCTTTTAAATTATTTCTATAATTTTCTACAGAAAGTAAAGTGCTAACTAGTATAAGAACTTTACACACACACACAGCCTTCTCCAAAATTCCAGCCAGCATGAACAATAGCGATTCTGCCTCAGAGATTTGGGAGTTGTAGGCACAACATATCTTGAGGGCACCAAACTCGGGTAGATTTAGACATTGTTCCTGATTCCTTTAAACACTGTAGTTCAGCAACGAGGACAAATGTTCCCCACAAATATTACATTTCTGAAATCTTCTCCTAGAAAAAGCCTCCCATTCTGAAAAGGAAAAGCCAGCTGCACAGGGCCTGCACCAAAATAGCTTGTCCTGAAGTAAGCCCTGTAACTTTCTCTGTGCTTGCTCAGAAATAAAACTCACTGAAATTAGTTATGGCTTTTTCCTATGATTGTGCTTAGGTTTCTTATGTTGTAACATTGCATTCTCAAATGGATGCTGATTCAGAACATGGTTTTGGAGGCCTCTATCAAAGTTAAATCAACTTGATTACTGTGTAGATTGAGACTGTATCCAGTGATAAACTGTAAGAACCAGAAACTCTGAAACTGAAAAAAAACACAGCCTGCCCCATTCTACCTCTTACAGATAACTATCAGCCTAAGACTAGATCAAGCAAGGTCAGAAGCATAGGGGCTAAGGTCAGACTGTTCTATTACAATAACAATGCACCATTGTCCACCACTTCTCCTCCTGGTTTTCTTTGTTATTAGCAGCTTCTCTAGAATCTGTAATAAACTTCTCTTATGAAGAAATAAATCCTTGAATCTCTGCTGTAAGCCTTTCTTTTCCAAAACGAAACCTGATAATGAGTCACAGACATGAAACAATCATTAGTTCAACTCACCTCCAAACTATATTTAATTTGATTTTATAGAGCACTAAAGATCTGCAGTATTCATATCTGAAGTGTGCAAATTAACACACTTTGGAATTAGCATGGGCATTCTCACTGTAGTTCTTCCCAGCTGAATTTGTTGGAGGCATTTAGAAGATGGCAGCAGTGTGTGACCACAAGTCCTCATCTCCTCAAATGTGTATTTTCCAGAGCCCATGCAGTTGCTGAGCAGCCAACAGGTATAGTGAGAGTCCCAATGTTGCATCTCAAAAACTTTTTCCTGCTTTGGATCTGAACACTGCATATCTTAGAGCACTCCAAAAACCTTCAGCCCACCCAGTTAGAAGTTTCATTTCTGATTGTTTCTTGTTTGCAGCAAATAAGCATAAACCCCAGTGCAGATTTCTCAGACATCTGCCTGATCATATAAGAATGTGTCTAATTAATTACAATCATTTTATAATCAGGCCTGATTTTCAAATTTAGCTCACTTGCATTTTGGTAAAGGCAAGGATATACTTAGTGGCCAAAATGAAAACACATATGACTCTTTCACACTGTGACCACTAATGCTTATAATGTTTGTTTGTTATGAGACTACACAATTTTTAAACTGGAGAACAGAGAGGTCATAGCCCTATTCTCTTAGGAACTCTGCCTGACCTTTCTGGGATTGGGAACCACAAACTGTTACTCACTAAATCATTTTCTGGTAACATTGAGTTGTCAGAGTGGAACCTTTGGTCCTCTAGAAATGTCTCAGGAGTTCTAAGGATTTAAACTGGATTCTGTGATATGTTAGAAAGAAATGCTAAAAAGAAGATATAATAAGGTGCGTGTGCATGTTCACATCTATTTGGGGAGAATGCACTGGATGACAGAATTTCAGTAGAAAGTCAAGTGATAAGCCTTCTCTATATACCCTCAAAATCCACTTCAGAGGTTTAAAGGACCTTTGGAACAGATTTGGCAGGACATGGGAACATAAAAAGGGAGAGGAAGAAGAGGATCAAGTTCTGTGTTGTGCAAACATACAACTTAAATTTCACTTTTTAGTATTTTTCAATTAAAAAAAGAAACAGACTTGTAAGTACAAACCGCACCGAAAATAAAATGCTATCATGGTCAAAATATATAAATATCTAGAGATTATATTTAACCCTTTTGCATATATTAGGAGAACATGGCTCAGACAACAGGAGGAAAGAAGAATCCTCATAAATTGTGAGAGGGATGGCTTTACAAGTCTTTCAAATCAGTCAATCAATCAATCAATCAATCAACAGGAAATCTATCCTGTGTCATATGCTTTTACATTTGCTTTCACTCCAAAAAGTAATGGTTGGGACCACAACACCCTCAAAACAAACAAAACAATCCCCCCAAACCTATTTCATTTCACTGCCATTTAATTACAGTTAAATATAGTAAACTACACTTCCCATATTTAATCATTCTTCCCCTCTAAGCCACCTTCAAAATGTCAATTTAGTGACAACCTTTGAAGGTCCTTGCGGGATACAGCTGAGGCTTTTAGATGCTCCACATAGCCCTGTGGCCTCATCTCTATTACTGGAAGTAACAGAATTTAGTGGATAGGAAGATTATGTGTGTGTGTGTGTGTATTACAGGAAACATTACTGGAGTTATGTACGCCTCAGGACTATAGACTTTGCTCATTAGCATTTAAGGTCCCTGTGCCAAACCATCTGGCAAGCACCTGTTCTCATGCTTATCTCTCACAATCTCAAAATGCTCCTCTGCTATAGTTCATCTAACACCCACTCCTCCACAACTTTCATCCAACAGTTCATACTGGTTCCAGAATTCTATTTAAACAGCTCAGTGATTTTACTAGAGTGGACATGTCTGAGAGAGAGAGAGAGAGAGAGAGATTGTGAAACTATTAGCCTTTCCCCCCAATTGTTAAGAAAAAAACCCCACTTCTCATTAGTAAATTATGATATTTGGAATGACAAGATCCTAAATTCAGTTCCAGCGACACTAATTACTTTAATAATGAGCCAAATTCTGGGTCCTAGTATTTAGAATCAGGGATTATGTGATAAATGAGGTGATGTCATAATGTTGCATGATCAATAATATCTGCCCATGATGGTAACATATTTAATGTTGTTTTCATACTACTTTAATACTTAAATTGGGTATAATGCTGTTATAGGGTAACCGTGCCCTTCTTTTTTAGATGCCATCTTGGTGACATTTGTGAAAATACAGTATATAAATATAATGAATGAAAAGCAAATGTATAAACTAGAAGAAAAGAGAGTGCAAATAAGAGAAAGTTAAATAAACATGTGATTTAAAAAAGGAGTGGGTGTGTTTTAAAAGGGAACATTTCCTGCCAAAACTCTCTGCAAAGCTTTTTTTAAAAAAACCATTTTTAGCCAGCAGTAGCATAGGACTATTTTTCTATAATTTAAGGGTAGCATTTTTATAACAACTGAGATGCAGCTAATATTTGGCAACAGCCATGAGAGATGCTTTTATGTTAATTGCACATGTGCTAGCCCAGGACATTTTGCCAAGTCTTCTCAGAACTGCAGAGAACCCTTTCAACTTCAGGGGACCTTTGCCATAACAGAGCTTAAGCAGGTAACAGCATTTAGCTGAGCTAACCTGGACTCTGAAGTTGAGCACACTTTGGCCAAGTTAGTACATCCAAAACTACCAGTGAATCCCAGTGCTATAGGCTAAACTGGGAAGTCAAAATAATGTTCTGGAAGAAGCAATAGCAAGACACTTCAATACAGTTGCCAAAAATGTGCTTGGACATGTCAGTGAGCTCTCCAAGAGTTCAGCTCAACTTGAAGGAGACTATACTTTTAGGTTTAGCCATAATAAAACTTTTTAAATGTTATCACATGAAAATAATATATAACAAAATGATAAGAGGGGAGATAATTTGAATATTTTAAAAATACAAAAACAAAACAAATACCTAAATGGATGCTTCTCTATGGGAGGGGGTGTTTCCGTACACCTTGAAGGAGGTGGCTGTCTGCCCCTTCCTTAAGAGATCATTGCTGGGCACAACGGATCTGGATAATTTTCCAACCTTTCCATTTCTGAAGCAGTTTTTAGTCCAAGTACAGTTTAAACATGAAGAATTTTTTTTTTTTTAAAAAAGGGGGGGACAGCATAGATATCTTGAAGCCGTTCTTCTACCAGTAGCACTTGGAGAGCAAATTATATGAACATATAGGTTATTTGGTCACAATCTTCCCTGCCAGTGCAAGATAGACTATATTTCTATTTAAGTTACAATAATTATTTCTAAATATGCACCTATTCCTATAATTAGTAAATGCATACTCATGAAAATTTGTAAATCTCTTTTGTCCTTTTTAAAAATTAAGCATTTCTTGGTTTTTTTGCCATGCATAATGATTAAATTTTCATCTCTCTTCCTCACCCATACACAGATACACACTATACTGTATATATCTGTATGCATATACTGTATGTTTGTGCATGCATGTTGTTCTCAGGATTATGTACTAAATATATACATGCTCCATTTATTTAATGTGGGCTGAAGTTTGAGACTGTTTGTGGCTTCCTTGAGTCTTGCAAGAATGCCACAAATAAATCACTGTTCAGCCCTTGGGACAGCAACAGCAACAGAGTGACTCACCCTCCAGCACAAAAAGGAGATAGAGAATAAGATTTTTTCAACATGTTGAATCAGTGCTTTGAGGTTGAGCTGCAAAAGAAAGCTCACCTATCAGGTTATTTCTAATGCATTCAAAAATGCCATTTAAAATCTGCCCCCTGACTAAACATATTTTAATGAAGATTGAATGTACTTTTAAAAAGGGTTCCAATCTAGCACGAGCTCAATGCTGTAAGGGGCTGATGACATGGACAGAGCTGAGGATGAATAGTAGACCAGGGTTTGAATCCAACCCCTTAGAGAAGTGGCTAGTCCAAAATATTTAATATTTCAGCCATTTAAAAAGATTTTTAACTTAGTCGACAGGTTAAACCCATGAGTATGGTTGAACTTTGGGACACTCCCTTCATTTAATAATGTCATGCCCCAGCTAAGATCAATTATACCCCTATATGTACAGTCATGTCAATATAATCATATAAAAAGCATAGCAATAATATGCACCACACCCCGAAATTGGTTACCTCCCCAAAAGCATCCCTCTCACAGAGTTAGAAATTAATGACATAAGGAGGAGACCTTGTCCCTCTTCTAAAAACATGGTAACAGGCGAAGGCTGTGCAATAAAAATCAGAAAATGATCCAATGCCACTTCTCATCCCCACAGATCTGCCCAAGTGGAGAAAAGAGGAAATAGAAGGCAATGTTCCATCAGATGTTCTTCCGCAGATGGGAGAAAGCCTTGTAGGGGATGGATGCTTGCAATAAGTAACATAAACTAGCATGCTGTGCTTTTTCAAGGAAGCTCTCTGTGGCCATGGGCATCTTCTGAAAGCCAACTGCAATACCAAGTTGTAAGTAAATCCCCAAACTTAATAAGACTACAGTAACTATGCCTCATTATTAGCTAAACTCAACCTAGTTGGTCATGATGAATTTCCTCCAATCAACATCTTAATGTTGACATCACTTGGAAATCAGGTAACAGTGCCTTTACAAGCAACACCTTTTTTCTTCCTTATTCCCATCACTGCCCACATCCTGTTTTGTTTGCTTAATACCCAGTTTGGAAATTTCTCTGATACATGCATACTTCCTTATTAACTGACTTGTTTATTACAGTTCTGTTTTATTTTCACAACAATCATACATGGTAAATGAAGGTGAAAGCTGGTAATCAGTCCAGTGGCTTGCAGTAAGGCTTCACCGGGATGAAATTAAATTGGAATGAATTCGGGTTTCGCGAGTCCTAGCCCAGCCCTGTAACTGCTCACACTTTTTGTTATTCTTTGCAGTCCAATGGAATGCTGGAAATAAATTACATAAAGGGACTCCAGCCTCTGACTTTTATCAGCAGGATAACGTCTGAAAACTGAACAGAATGAGATTAAATTGGGTATGCAGGAAAAGCCGAAGAAAGACTCCGTTAGAAAATGGTGTGGAATGGAGTAGGGGCTCCAGAGGAGAACAAATCCAGAAAAATGCCCTCTATGACTTACTGGGAGGGGCAGCTGGGCAGCAGCTCAGAATGTTGCTGAGGTTGCTCCATTTTAAACTCTCCTTCTTTCCCCACCCTGGTCACATGACCAAGAGTGGAACATATGTACCCCATCCTGTGCTTCCCAATGCACATATGTATACAAAAACATAGAGTTGCAACATGAAGAAAAGCAGAAAGACACACACACAGAGGCAACAGGTATGCAGACATCTTAATTAGTTCCTGGGGAGAAAGGGTGCATAGACGTATACATAACAAATTTCCTTGTTACACAAAAGAAAATTTAGATCCTTCTTTTCCCTTGTCAGCAGAAGGACAGCATTTGAGAAGCCATTCTCTCTATGCTTCATTACCTTACACATAGTCCTTGCTTAGTAGCCACTCATTCAGGAACCGTTTGAAGTTAAGATGGTGATAAAGGAGACTTATGACTGGTCCTCAAAGTTGTGGCCATTGCAGCGTCCCTGCAGTCACATGGTTGTGATTTGGTCACTTGGCAACCAGTGTGCATTTACGATGGTTGCAGCATCCCGCAGTCACGTGATCACCATTTGTGACCTTCACAGCTGGCTTCTGACAAGCAAAGACAATGGGGAAGCTGGCAGAAAGTCACAAGTTGTGGTCACGTGATGTTGCGCTTAATGACTGTAGATGAATTGCTTAATGATTGCAGCCAGAAGTGACGAATTGATGTAAGTCAGGCATGGTCACGTGATGTTTCACTTTATGACCGAGTTGCTGGTCCCAAATGCAGTGGGCAAGTGAGGAGTACCTGTATTTGCACAGAGGAAAGAGCTCAAAAATTCATCAGCCCCACATCTGATAGGGCCCAATACATGATCTCATTATTGTTGGTCACACAGTCAGCCAGATGTTTAGAATGGATTTGGCATTTTTATCCACCTAGTGAGACCTTCCCAAGGATCTGGGATAGGTTGTTGTTCGATGGTGTTAAAGGAATTGTCTCAGGATGTAAGCTGTTCCAAGTAAAGCTGCCTTTTGCAATTGACTGGTGGTGATTTTTTCAATGCCAATGGTCTTCATGTGGTGCTCCAGGTTTTTTGGGATTCACAACAACAACCCTGTGAGGTAGATTGGACTGAGAGGGAGCAGTTGGCCCAAGGTCACCCAGCCAGCTTTCATGCCTAAGGGAGACCTGGAACTCACAGTCTCCTGGTTTCTAGGCCAGCAACTTAACTACTATACCAAACTATCTTCCATTACCATAAGTGCCTTAGTTAGTACAGATGTACATGGAACTTTACCAATTTTGCTGTTTTTTTACTAATGAGAGATATTCTAACTGACTAGCAATAGAATATTACAGTTGTTGATTTTGCAATTTTGCTAACTTTCATGGTTAACAGTGGTTATTAATAGAGCAGGGAAATGAGTCATGCATTTATATTGAACAACAAGAACAAAATCAATCCGAAAAGTGAATTGGAGAAAACAAGTAGTTCCTCACTATTGAAATGTCTGCATGTATATGGATTATGGATCCATTAGAATAATCCAAGAACTGAGACTTATGAAAGAGAAGGAACTAGAGTTTTCCAGAGTCCTTTTCTCAAAGTCATTGGCGCTGACATATCTACACAGAGAACAGTGTTTATGTCTGCAGATATGTACATTTTCAGAAAGTTGCAACTGAGCATCAGTCACAGTTAGGGGATTATAATAAGATAAATACAGCATACAACGATATATGGAGTGTTTAAGGTGCAGTTTACAGACCCTGGGTCAAGATGTTCCTGTAATTTTCCAAGGATGAAAAATCCCAAAGTGTTTGTGCTAGAGACTGGACTGAAGGCAGGGTGGGAGCAATATCGCCTCCAAGAGATCTTAAGGTGGCCTAGTCCTTTTCTTCACCCTAAAACCTGGAGGAAAGGTAGATTAGTTTAAGAGCTGCCCTATGTCTCCTTCTCTTACAGCTTTCCAATCAGAAAGAGAAAGAAAAAGAGAAAGCTAGCCAGAGAGAAGTAAAAGAAGTGGTAAACATTTCACTCTATTCACTTACGCTACCAAACCTTGGTGGTATGCAATGTTCCATTATTCATGTCTTCTAAAACAGCATAAGCATTGCTTAAAAGGTATGGCCTTTATAGACTAGAGGAGGGATTTCATGTTATCTCTGTCATTTTTGGGTAACAGCATCCTTGCAATCTTTTAGAAATGAATTAAAATGCTGATCCTCATGCAAACAGCAGTGGTCAACCCTTACTTTGAAGACTTCCTAAAAACTAGGCCTAAGCAGTTTCCTTAAGCACTTACAAATCTACGGTTGGCATTTCTTGAAAAGTAGGATTGTTGGAATGTGATGTGGTTTTAATAATCTAAAGAGCTGAAGGGTTAGCTGATTGCATATCAGAGTTATATTCTATATGGCTTGTTTAGTGTTTGTAAATGTTAAGACTGAATAAGATGGGGAGGGGGGAGATTATATTAAGATGACTGCCCCAATTATTTCTTGCTTGGTTATATTCATTTCTCTGATAGAGAAATAGAAATAGAACTGCAGTGGAAGTTCATCAGTATGTATTGGCAGATACAATGTTCCCACTTTTGAAGAACAATTTCCCACATTACCACCACTGCTATATTCTCAAGAGGAAAACACATTTTCATGAGAAAATATCTATATTCCCCCCCATCCCCCAATGCTTGCTCTGGATTTTAAAATCAGGTAATATTTCTCAGAGTGTGGTCTGAGAACTAGACTTGCCTGCCCACCAGTTCCTTCCTGGTGGTCCCCTAAATATTTCCTTTGGGAATAAGAGGTAAACGGATGAGGTTGAACAAGGGACTATTTTTCTTTTCCCAGATCAAAACGTCATCTCATATGTAAGGAGGCATTTTTGACAGCTGGACAACCACCAGCTATTGTTATCAGTCAGTGTTAATGTCTGGATTTTTCCTCATTATCTGATAAATCAGTTTCTTCTAGTTGGCTTGTATCAGAGTTTCTTAGACTACAACTCCCATAATTTATTTATTTATTTAACAAATTTATATGGCTGCCCAACTTATACATGGTGACTCCAGGTGGCTTACAGAGTAAAATCCCGAATACAAAAAAACTATTAACTCCCACCCCCGCGGCAGCCAGAAACAGTCAAAACAGCCACTTGATCAGCTCTTTTTCAGCTTGAGGTCCTCAGGCCCACTGGCAAAACCATGTCTTCAGGGCCTTCTGGAACAGCATCAAGGTGGGAGCCAAACTTATCTCAGAAGGAATAACGTTCCACAGGGAGGAGGCCACCATGGAAAAGGCTCTTCTTTATGGTCCCATCAGATTTACTTCTTTCAACAATGGGGCCCACAACACACCCAGCCTCCCTGCTGTGGTGGGCCAGAGAGATGTAACTGGGGAAAGGCAGTCCTGCAAATAACCAGGCCCCAAGCCATGTAATTCCTGACCATATACTGGTGAATTGAATGAGAGATCCAGTTGAGGCAGCCAAGATTAGAAGATTATTTTAAAATCTCATATTAGTGAGAATTTCACATTGTGCTGCCCAGCTAACGGTGCAACCTGGTTAGCACTTGGATGGGAGGCCACCAGGAAATTCCAGGGCTGTAGGCTACACTGGGAAATCCAAAAGCCATTCCAGAAGGTGGCAAGAGAAGACACTTCCATATCGTTGCCAAAAAACCCTACTTGGACATGCCTATCAAGCCACTAGGAGTTGAGTTCAATTTGAAGAAGACTTTACCTTTATAGGCTAATGCTGGATCACAAACATAGTGCTCATGAATGCAAGTATGTCAGGCAATGCCTTCCTTGGAGAAAATTGGGCTCCCCATTCCCCTTGATTTTTTTTTAAGTTTCTTTTAATAAAAAATACATAGAAAATTAGCATTCTGCAGAAAAATGCATTAACCTCAAGGATAATGTTTGTTCTGAAAGATATGCTTTGGTTCCCCATAACTCCCTTGGTTCCCCATAGGATTAGAAAATAAAATATTGGTTGGCTGCAGTCTTAGGCTTTGTTGAAAGTGTGCTGGAAAGAGAGGGGAGCAATCTTATCAGTTGGCCTTCTCTTAAATGGGTATTTTGTTCTTGGCTATACCTACCATAGCAGCCATTTTGTAAGACTCTTCATAATATGCAACATTCTTAATGTGCCTCTCAGCATCCAAAACATTGAGAAACTTTGCATCAGGCCACAGTGTGGTTTAGATACCTTTTAGCTTTTGCCACCTCCATTCCTGTTCATCTCTCTTAGCCTGCTCTCCCATTCTATATTTGTACAGTAGGATCAGCTAGTTACTTGCTGCTATTGTATTCCAATTCTTCTACCAATTTGGCAGAAACAAGTCTTGTGGATATTAATAGGGACTGTGTAGGAGAATCAAGATTACAACTGAACATGGCACTGTGTTGCAAATCTGCCTTCCACATTTAGTTGTAGGGTATTTAATCACACTATATCATACATTATGTCAGGTTCTACCTTCTAGGCAAGGGATGGCCTAGCTCTATGTAAGAACCATTCTGTTCTTAAAACTATGAACAGTTTGGCAATGGAACCAATTACCCAATGACCTTCCCTTACTGGATGTATTTAAGGAGAAGCGAGACATCCACCCATCTGGGATACTTTGATTTGGGCTCCTGCACTGAGCAGAGGGATGGTCTTGGTGTCCAAAGCAGTGTTTCTCAACCTCAACAACTTTAAGATGTGTGGACTACAGCTGCTGGCTGGGGAATACTGTGAGTTGAAGTCCATGCATCTTAAAGTTGCTGAGGTTGAGAAACATTGGTTTAAAGAGCTCCTTCCAACTCAAAAACAGTAGTCTCTGAGCTAGAAATATATTTTGCCAAATTAGCTGACTGCCTTATGAGTGTTTGAGGAGGGCTCCCTATTCAAATGAGCAACATTTACTAGTAATATTTTGATGATTGTGAAACACGTGGAGTCAACCATAGCCACCATATTACATAACAAAATCCAGAACAGAAGTGTCGCAGTGAGGCTTAAAATCATCTCTTTCTCACAACTTGGAAAAAATGTCTGTTATTTGCCAATGAATGAAGTGGTGAGCAAATATCTTAATACTGTTTTATTAAAATTTAGGTCATCAGCAGGGGCTAGCTCAAACTAGCCTTTGGCCTGCTGACTTGCCATCCTTTCTTTACATTCATCTAGCCATGTTAATTTCCTTTCATTCAAAGCAATAATAAACTCTTTTTCCATTGTGTATGTATTGCAAAAAGATAACACTCTCCCAGATCACCTATGTGTGTCTGTATGTGTGTGGGTGTGGGTGTGTGGGTGTGTGGAACTGGATGGGATGGGTGACAATTTGTTGGCCTGGCATGTAACCAACTGCTGGTCCCCTGAATTAACTGAGCAGCGCTTTAACTGGAAAGTTTCATTATTTACCTCTGAGTCAAAATGATTTTGCTATTGACAGGGGTTTCATTAAGTCAGCACTCTGTCAACTGAAACCCCTGACCAAAACAGAAAGAAGGAGAAACGAAAGAAATGAGGAGAGGAAAAATTCCATTTCTTCTTAAATTGAGTGGAAACATCTTCAGGAAAATTAAAGCAAAAGCCGAGAAGAGCAGAAGGGGAGCCAAGGGGAGGGGGAAGTAGGAGAAAAAGGGGGGAAATGAGAGCCAAAACTGGTTTCTCTCTTTTGTTTTCAATCTTCCTTCCAACACGCTCCTGGTAAAATCATTACAAAGGCCGTTTATTTTTAAAATTGAAAGATTGGGGAGAGTCATAATGAGATATTATGTGTAAAAGTTGCACATAAATTTCCTCCTGTCATATTTTGGGCTCAGTTAACGCATCCCCTTGGCAGGCCAGAGGGAAGCTGATCGCTTTAGTATAGATTGTTTGCACACTGGTAATATTGCCGAAGGATTGAGCTACTGGGTGGCTGACTTGGCTACATGCTGATTTAGAAATTAACTGGGCTTTTATTGGACACACTAAATTGTTTATATATATATATATATATATATATATATATATATAAATATATATATATATATAATGGTTGAAGCTAGGCTCTGTTCTCTCTCAAAAGATACTGTTGTACTGTCTGTATGGTTTTTTTGTTGTTATTCTTTCTAGTTTCAGCAAGGAGATGGTTGTCAAACACATACAGCACTGCCAAACATATTTTTCAGCAATGCTTCATTTCTTTTGAGATCTATGAAGGTGGTGTTACCCCATATAATAACTCTTATGGGTTGTCCTTGTCCTACTGAAGCTGTTTTAAATGCATACAGATTATATAGTTCCAGCAATAATGTTTTTCTATAGGTTGCAATATATTAACAAGCAATATTTATCTGAACAGTTGTCTGATAATCTGATCATTTATTTTTAAAATGGGAAGGCAGACATGGAAAAAAATAACAGCGAATCTAATCAGCACTTGTTCAGTCTTATTAAAACTCTTGGATCCCTTTTTAAGAACATAAAACAGTCTGGCTGGATCAGACCAAAAGATCCGTTTTATCCATTCTGCTCCACAGTGACCAGTTGCATGCCTTTGAGAAGCCTACAAACAGGAAGCACATACAACACATTTCCCACTCATGTTCCCTAAAAACTGGTATCAAGTAGCTATGCTGACCTTGTCCTCCATGATTTTTTTAAATTTTCCTTTCAAGTTCTTTAACCTGATGACCATCAATATATTTTGCAATAGGCTCAAATTCAGGTTGAACAGATGGCCTGTTCTACAAGTAACGTGATATGAAAATTTGAGCAGTTGCTCTAAATCAGTGAAACTACTGATTTAATCTATTTAATGATCATTCTTAGCAGATACATATTATATGCTCATAAAACTGCATTTTTATGTTATTTCAGAAATCTGTTCATCAATACTATCTAAATTTTCATATTCTGAATTGCAAAGCAATAATTGCCAAGGTCCCTTCCAACCCTATGATTCTATGATTCAATGCATGATTTTTTATTTTTTTTTATGCAGCACTGTAGCTAGAAAATGCACAATAAGGAGCCGTTTTCAGCAAAGTAGGGATGCAAAGAAAACATCTGAAACACCAAATCAGCCTTCCCCAATCTGGTACCCTCCAGATGTGTTTAAAATACACCTCCTGGAATTCCCAGCCAATATGAAGTGTGTTAGATTGGGAAAATCTATGAATAGCCACTAAAGTTATATAGACTGGTGGAAAGATGGAAGGGAAATCCATTTGCACATCTCAAACCTTTTAAGTCAAAACCTACTTGCACCCTGACTGTATTTTCAGATTTTTCAAAGAATTAACAGCTAAAATTGCATTGGCTGCTATTAACTTTCTGAGTGGAATTGATGATGCTGTTTATCACCTATAAAAACGTATATAGCTCAACAAGACAGCCTCTATCAGGCTCATTCTGCACACCCAATACAAGAAAGCAGAAAGGTCCATTGAAGGTCCTACTTATGAAGAGAAGAACAGGTTACCCCCCTCCCCCCCAAAAAAGGCATTTTCTGCAACAGCCCCACTCTTCTAGAGTAAGGTCAGAAACTTGTAAAAACTTGGCTGGAAGGCCTTTGGGACTTACCTATTTCATATTTATTGGTGTCAGGTGCAAATGTTATAATGATTATTATATAAGGCTGTGGTTTGGTTTTTATTATATTTATTAAATTGTTGTATTAATGATGTCAGCATGCCTTTTGTGTACCCCCTGAGATTGAGTTGGTATATATAAATTACAAAAATAAATCAATAAAGGAAAAATATGATCTGCAACTAGGAGCTTCAGTTATTCTTTCATGGTGAATCATTTGTTCCAAAATACCGAGCAAGTCATGGGATTCTCAACATATTTTTTGCCAGTTTAAATCCAGAAAACTTCATTTTTCACCTATATTTGAAGATACCTTCTACCTTGTAGTCTGTGTGATGAGAAGGTTGCCATCCTTTTGAGATTAATCGACAGTTCTCTCCATAACTTGTAACAGTTAAAGAGTCTGTTTGGTATTTTGTTTTCTAGTTAGTAGTTATTAAGCTTCTAGATGACATTTTATTAGTTTTATTTTTTTATTTGTTTTTGGGATTAAAAATTGTATTTGTTTCATTTGTTTTCCATTCATTTTCAAAGCAAACTGATAAACAATACATTCATTTTTATTAATTTTACATTGCTTTTATTTTGTATTCATTTGCAGATCATACTCTGATAATGTAATGTCAGTGTTTTCCATCCCAATCATATAATTTCTAACAACATTGTCAAATTAAAGACCCTGAGTTTCACCTGCTACAACATTCATTTTTTCATTCCCATTCTGTTGGGAAAAGCCTGTATTGCAAATGTTGTATGCCTTCAATAGCCATTATTTACTAGAGCAATATCTTTGTTAAGTCAACTTAAGAACTACAAAATAATTGTAAGCTTTTGAGTTTGCAAGAATTCTTGATCAGCCAGATATTACTTTCCATTATGACCTTAACAAATTTTTGATGAAGCCTGTGGCTGATTATTTTCCACTTACTTACTAATGGCAAATAATGGCAATAAAATTCAACCACTATCATACCAAAATCTTCTCAGTCCTAATCTAAATCTAGGAGAAAATCTACATAGAATGGAAAGCACTCAGGGGTCTAAGCAATTAGTGCTTCATGATGAAGATGGTCACATTACCTTGCTTTTTTGGAGATAGACCAGGATCAAATTTCCAGATCAAAGGATCTTCCATTCTGGGTATGACCTTTACTGCTTATGCGTATTTATCCCTGGAACCAATCACACCACTGCCCTTGAGATTGTCAGGATAGCTTTCTAGTCATAGTACTTCAGATAAAATTATATAAACATTTTAAACATTGTTTAAGCATGCCAGATCATCAATTATTTCACATTTCTCTTAATCTTTGTAGTGAACTTCTGTAAAAAAAGATTGAAAACAAGCTTTATTGTCTTCCTTTCCTGAATTTTGTCCTAAATCCTGAATCTTGGAAGAGTGAAGGAATTAAAAGTCATCCATCCATCCATCCATCCATCCATCCATCCCTCCCTATCTACCTTGAAGCCCATAAGAGTAATTACCTTTTAATTACTGCTAACCACTCATTTCTTTAAAGAATATCTCAACAAATCAAGCACAACCCTTCTCTTGTTTATTATAGAAAGAAACCTTTATAGGTCGGATGAGGAACTTGTGGCCCAGATGTTGTGGATTCCCAACCCCAGCCAGCTTAGTAGTCAAGAATGATGGAAATGTAGTCCAGTAGTACCTGGTGACTATAAATTTCCCTCATCCCTCGAGTAGAACTTTGGTGATCATTGCACTACTTTTTATGTTCCTCAAAAGGAAAAGGGTAATCAGGCTTCCTGATTATGATTTCAGTGGTTCTGGTTATGGGTTCAGTGATGAGACAAATGATTTACAATAAAAACTAACACTATCAATTTGATATACTTGTTCATTTGGGCTGAAGTAGAACACATGAAACATTTGCAGACCAGAAAAATGTAAAAAAACAAATAAGAAAAAAATCCTGAAACAATATGAAACATATAGGTCAGATTTTTCTCTCTTATGATCTTATTTTCTGCTATTTGCCTGGCCATTCATTTTGCAGAATCATACCAAATAACTTTTTAAAAAACCAAAGAAAACATATATTTATTTCTTAGACAAGTAGAAACTGTTCTGTGGATCCAGTGGTCAGTCTGGACCTCTATGTCCATGACTCTACGTCTATAACATCAAGTCACGATTCCATTGAGAAAATGGACCACAACCCATTAAGAGTTATAAAAACCTTAAAGGTTGTCTACTGTTTAGGCCTATGCCAGGAGGCCCTGTTTCAGCTTACTGAGGCAGTAGCTGATTAGCAGCAAGGAAATAACTGACTGGAAGCATTGGAAGCTATTTCTGTATGCACATGCAGAAATGCCTCTTCCAGCTACTGGAACTGCCAAATGAGGACTTGGAGTGACATGAGGCAAAACATTTGCTTCATTTTTAAAAGCGATGGGTGCATGCAGTGTTGTGAAATAGATTTGAAGGGGTGCTTCGTTTGGTGCATCATCGAAGTGAAGTTCCATTTTGAAGGTTTGCACAGCTGTCCTAGTGTTAAAGCACTGCTGAGAGGCTGACATCAAGTTTCTTAAAAAAAAAAAAAAAATCTACCACTTTCTGAGGCAGACTATTTCTCCAGCAGACAGTTGATATTAACATAAATTATTCCTAATAATTAGAAGAAATTTTAATCTGAATCCTTTGATTCACGTACCTTCTACTAAACAAATATAGGCAATCTTGTCCCTTCCATGATGTTCAGGCAAATGTGGTTTGTGATCCTATATATGTAAAGGGTATCAGGAGACTCCCTCACTGTGGAGCGAAAGAAGCCAAGTCTTCTCCCTCATGTTAGCAATAGCCATGTTCAAATACTTGATAGCCTAACATATCACCTCTTACTCTTTTCTCCTCTAGGACTCCTCTAAACATATGCCATATCACCATACCTTACACAAAAAGCCCTAATCTTATATACCCTGTTTAAAGGAAAGATACTATTATTTTTCAAAAGTATTTGCTTGACTCACTCTTCATGCCTTTAATTAAGCCACATTTGTCACCCACACCTATTGAACCATATGCATAATGTTGTCCAAGTCAATCATCCATATCTCCTCCTGCCCTCATTTAGGCTCAAAACTCTGTGATGGGTTCTATGTATGGGGAATACAAGAAGTCTCATTGCTGCAGTTGAGTTTCTCAGACTAAAGAACAACAGTGAAGGAAGCTCTGGCTGGTTTTCTGAGATATTAGCAATAGAGAGCAGCAATAAATGGGGTGCAGAAAATACATGTGTTCCCAATCATGGCTCACAGAATGCAAATGTTTTCTTTTTGGAACAATCAGAAGAAACCTCACAAGGATTTTGGCTTTTCTAAATATCTGTATAATGGAATAATAACAAACAGCATCACACAAATGTTAACTCTACAGCCTCACACCAAGCTCTAAGAATTGTTTAGAGATCATAGAGTCTCCCAAACAACAACAACAACCCATGTGCAACCTTTCACCCTGGGCCATATGAAAAGAGGAGGCCAGAACTAAGTAGCTGCAGGCGGTAAACATCTAACCAATTGTGTAATACAGATTGGGTGGTATGTTTTCCCCAGTTTGTTATGGAATGTTTTCAAGTTTATTAGGTTTGCAGGACTTAGAAGACTTGGAGAAGTCATGCTTATGTGCATGATACACAGATCTTCCAACATTTGATGAAGAAAAAAAAATAGGAAGAAGGAAAATCATTGAATGTCTTTTTCTGAAGAGTGGTAATAAACAAGTCACTTTCATGTGGTCTAGTGCCTTGCCAAGAATTTTTGAAATATTTGCAACAGAGAAGCATATGAAATCATTATAATAAAGGTGGTATAGATTACTTTCTGATTACTGATTTGGAGCTTTGTTTGTCTGAGGCCTATATCAGTGAGAAAAACCCACAAGGAAGGTAAAATAATTTCTCTGTTCTCTGGAATTCAGGCCCCAAGGTGCAGAAGACTGCTTAAATTGTGTACTGTTCCCTGATGAACAGTTGCACATTGTATCTCATGGAATGGATTTTTTTTTTTTTTTGCATTGATTTTCACATTGTTTATAAACACAAACACACATACATTTCTTTCTACAGCCATTCTTCTGAAGATATACTTCATACAACTGTTAGGAAGGCACAAATCTACAAAACCTTGCCATAATTGCTTTCTTAGTCTTCAGGGTTCCATGAGAGTTTTTCTTGCTTTCACAGATTATTGTTTGTATAAGCAAAAACAACCTGTAACAATGAACTACCATCAACAATAGAGTTGGAATGTAGCTGGGAAGTGGAAAAATAGATGGGAAATGCAAAACTATATTCATAAATACTGATAGCTGTTTCTGTGACTGGTCACTAAAATGAATAACTGCATTTTACAATAATGGCAGATTTTTTTACAGACCAAAAGAAAAAGAAAAGAAAATTCAGTATAACATTGTAAGACATCATTTCAAAACATGCGTTCCTTTATTCTGCAGAAATCTATCAAAGTTCACACAGCGATGTAGTTGTGTTTCTTTCTTTCTGGCTTTTTATGTGGGCTTTCAAAAGTCAACGCCAAGATCTGTAGAGAATTTTTAAGCACACTAAGTTCCAGATAATAGGAGCTGGGTAAATTCAGTCTGCAGAAGATACTTACACAACACTTGCAGATATTGGTTTTCAGTTCATGGATACACAGAGACATTGGAGAGGAAGACAAAGCTTATATTTATACCTACATCCTCCAAGACTGCTGCATTCATTTGCTGGCAAATACCTGGATACAGCCCCAAACAGTATGAAGTCTAATCAGTTGCAATCAAACAGCATAAATAAAGTGCAAACAATTCAGTGAAATCAAAGAGACTCATCTCATGAACTCTAATCCAGTGAAATATAATTGCCACTAGAATTTGTGGTTGCAGAAATAAGTTAAATAATAAATTTGATTGTGGATTCATTTAAAAAATGCACCCACATTTGATTTGCATTAAAACAAAGTATAACTAATTCAATAAAAAGAAACATGAAAAACAAATCTAATGAATTTGCTTTCATTCTTTTCAAGTTTGTTTTTTAAGCTGGGAATCCTGGTTTCGGGAGGAGGGAAGATGATGCCACATGTATCATCATGTCATTGCACATGTGAGATAAATGACATATTTCATATCATTTGTGCAATGATGTCTATGCCAGGGCCTAAACTTCTGACATCCTTTGAATGAAAAATGCCAGAATAGAAGCAGAAAAAGAGCAGATGGGGTTTTCCATTGAAAACTAAGGGAAGCTTATAAGATTCTATCTTCTCTCATTTTTATTTGCCTCTGCGATAGCGACCTTTTGTTCATTCTGCCAGAATTAACTACACATGATGCTCCAGGCTACAGATTGAATGCAATTGGGATGGAAAATATTTAAGTTACAAAGACCAGAATATAACTAGATAAACCATTAAAAGCCATGGGAAGCTTATAGGTTGTCTCCAAAATACTTCTGCTGTATTCAGGAGCTATCCAGCAGTACTTTTCTATGGTGCTATGGATAAAGATCTCCTTATTCAGAAGCAATAAATGGTATCTAAGGAATGACTCCTTTACTCTGACTTCTAGGATTGGTAACTGATGTCTATCCTGCATCTTCTAAAGTAAATTTGTAAATTACTGATCAGCTTAATAGACCAACCATTCTAGATATGGAATTTTCTCCATTGCCCAAGTCACCTCACTGTTTCATACCATCATCAACTACCACCATATATCCACAGTTGTATCCTACTGAGGTGTTGCCTCCAGGTAGTCAGTGGGGGAAGAGAAAAAGTGGCAGGCAGTCACTTCCTCACTTCCTTACTCTGGTTTGCAGCACATGTTCTCTTTGCAGTGAAAGTCATCCCCTTGGGGAGAATGGCAGTCATCTTGAAAGCATCCCCATCCAACCCTTCAAAGCATCCCCAGCAGGACTATGATGGGGAGCAAGGCTGGATGAAGAGAAATCCCAGGAGTTGGGAGGTGGGATAACAGCCAGTTTGCTGGCTGGACTAGAAACCAGGAGATTGTGAGTTCTGGTCCTCCCTTAAGCATAAAAGCTGGCTGGGTGATTTGGGGCCAATCATTCTGTCAGAGCCTGACCCAGCTCACAGGTTGTTATTGTGGGAAAAATAGGAGGCAGTAGCATTATGTATGCGGCCTTGAGTTGTACAGAATAAAGGCAGGTTAGAAATCCAATAATAAAATAAATAAGTTGGGATTTCCTTCCATTGGGAAGTTGCTCATCCAGCAGCTCTTAGAGGAGCTTATACTCTGGAGCAGGAATTGAGCTGATTACCTTACAGCAGTGTTTCTCAACCTTGGCAACTTGAAGACACATGGACTTCAACTCCCAGAATTCCCCAACCAGCCATGCTGGCTGGGGAATTCTGGGAGTTGAAGTCCACACATCTTCAAGTTACCAAGGTTGAGAAGCACTGCCTTACAGAGTGAATCCACTCAGCTTTCCAAGTCTGCTGTAAGCCATCCGAAGGTGGATCAGCACACCCTTTGTGTGCTGAAGAAGCCTGAATCTTGCTTCAACTTCTGTAGGGAAAGGAAGGACAGAAGACTAGAGCTTACTCTGTCCTACTCAGTGATTGTGTAATTTTGGAAAAGAAGCAAGTTAAATATCAGTTTTTTTGTTGATACGCATGTTAAGGGAAAGGGATGGAATCCAAATTGCTTAGTTTTGGTTTTTACCTGAACTTTAGCCAATGCAGAAACTTGAGTCAGGGACTCTTTTTTCTATATAAAAGATTTATATAGGTTCATTTCTCAAAATTATTATTTGGATTACGTTGGCTATTTGAATATGAAAGAGAGCAAAAGTTTTGTGTTGTGTTATAAAACATCTGCTATTTTCAGATTCTTGCTTTCTAGATTTTAAACCATATCCTGCCTACCAGTACTGAAGTAAACCAGGTGTAAGCGGTTTGGATGGTTGAGTCAAAACCACATCTTACTGAGAGAAACTGTCTTAAAGGCTCTGTCCCTGTTAGACCGAACTCTTAACCATTCCCAGGTTGTTTCTGAGAATGTTTACAAAGGCTAGCAGCCCAGACATGCTGAATTCAAACCCTGAAAGCCACTCTTTTGCAAATTAAACCTTGAAAGGCAGATTCAAAATATTAAGTGACAGAATCTATCATCTAACCAGAGCAGCCACTCTTCCAAATACTTCATATTTGCTTAGCTATTTTTAAATAAAGACAATAATGCTTTGAACTCAGGTGATTGATTTGTTATTATTGTGTTAAAAAAAAGAGAAGAAAGGTCTGTTTCCCATAATATTTTGCCTCTCCAGTTCCCTTTCTCACAATTGTTACATCAACTTTCTTCAAGTAGTAGTTTTGCTGACCTATATTTATTCATTTAGAAAGCTCAAATCTAACTCCCATCCCAGTTTGCAGCATATTTAATATTAGTACAATAGTATCACTAGAAATACAACCAATTCAATGGAAAAAAAAAAAGACACCATGAGGCTTAATCCATAATAGTCTGCTGATGATGCTACTTCTGTTCTGGCATTCATTCAAATGTGAGAGAGCTAATGGGAGGAGATTCAGGAGGCTGACTCCACCTCCTATAAGGTATACCTGGCCCTACCCTTTCCAGATCTCTAAAGCTGAAAGGGGAAGTTCAACATGAACAGAACTTTCCATGAGATCAATGTCCCTGTTTAAATATCAGTAATAGGGACTAATTCTTTAAAGTTTGTACTATTAGGGTATTACCCTTAAGTCTGAGTTATTCTTAGTTAAGGTTAGTGGGAGGGAGAGGTACTACAGGCTAGCTGGCTGGATATCTGGTTGGCTGAAAAGAGAGAAAGCCAGAGAGCAAAACTGTATGTTGTGGATCTGCAGAAGTCAGACGTGGGCATATAATAAACGTTCAACTTGCCTGAGTTATCTAAATGTAACAGAGGCCACCAAGATCCTTTCTTCAACAGGGATTTTTTGGATTATGTATACATATTTTGAATTCAAGCATAGGCATCTGGAATAGGAGGCCCTCCGTGTGGTCACTCATGCCCTGATCACCTCCTGTTTGGATTACTGCAATGCGCTCTACATGGGGCTACCCTAGAAGGGTATTCGGAAGCTACAGCTGGCACAAAATGCAGTGGCACGAACAATTTTTGAATGCCTAGGGTGGCACATATAACACCTCTGTTATGCAAGCTGCATTGGTTGCTGGTTTGCTTCTGGGCTCAATTCAAGGTGTTGGTTATTAACTTTAAAGCCCTTCATGGCATAGGACCAGGTTATCTGAGGAGCCATCTTGCCCCCGTTATATCTGGCCCAAGGTCATCCAGCTGGCTTTATGCTACTTGGTCTGGCAGAAAGGGCATGTTGCAGACCCCACCAGTCAAGGAATTTTGGCTGGTGGGGTCTAGGAAGAGGACCTTTTCTGCCGTGGCCCCCGCCCTGTGGAACAGTTTGCCAGCTGAGGTGTGGGCTGCCCCCACTCTCCTGGCCTTCTGAAAAGGTGTAAAAAATGGTTGTGCTGGATGGGCTGGGGGCCTGAAGGGGGCTCGCATTGCTGGAGCTGGCTTGTGGGATGATTGATACTGCTTCCCCCATCTTCTTGATTTGTATATTGCTTTTATAGATTTGTTATTTATGTTTTAATCAGGGGGGTATTTATATTTTTATTGTTTTATTTTCTTGGTTTTTGTAAGCCTCCCACAGTCACCCTCCAGGGGAGATGGTTGGCATAAAAATTTAATAATAAATAAATAAATAAATAAATAAATAAATAAATAAATAAATAAAACAAGCTATGATGATGTCATATATGTCATGAGGTCATCACACACAAAAAATTGCATGATGACCTCATGATGCATATGTTGTTATTCCCACCCCTTCTCTGTTGTAGATGTTCATGATTTCAGAGCTTTTCTGCAGACATTGGGCACCAGGCATTGGATTTTAATTCTTATAGGGTACAGGAGAAAATGAACATTGAGAGGATGTTCCAGTTGTTATTTTGCCAATTTTCTTGTGGTGCTATGCATTCCAATACATTGGAAAAGAATAAACCTTCTAATGTTCTTCTCCAATACCCACTTTTCCCCCCTATTTTCTATTGTCCACTGTAGGCTGCTGGGGAGTTTTCTCTGCTTTGGTTGCTTGCAAAGAGACTCCCTATGGGGTTCATGCCATAGGTTGTGCGCTTCTGATAATGCTTAGTAAGTTAAATGTATATTTTTCAAACACCACAGGACAACTGACCCCATATTTGTTGAGAAGCATCTGGAGTGCTCAGTTTTGCTAAAATAAAGTAAACATAACAAATATTTCCAATAGCAATTGGAGTCTGCAAGATGCCTTTCATATATTGGGCTGCAAAAATCCAGATGTCTATTAACTGGCAGAAAAGAGTTGGAGTTTTCTGTATCTCCTTGCTGCCATCCACTACTCATCTGGATTTTTGCAATAAAGATGCGGGTGTCTTATCCATTTGAATAAGACAGTGAAACACCATAGGACCCTACTTCTGTTAGAACAAGAAAGAAGTATGTATAAGAGAAATAAGGGAGAGAGAGACTGAATGAACAGAGAGTGAACAGTCACCAAGAACACCCATTTCTTATAGATCCACTTTAGAAAACAAGGAATGCATACTTAGATACTGTTTGTGTGTGTGTGTGTGTGTGTGTGCCTTCAAGTCATTGTTGACTCCTGGTGATTGTCTGGACTAGTCCCTGCAGCAAGATTTTTCGGAAGTGGTTGCCATTGCCTGCTTCCTAGGGCTGAGAGAGAGTGACTGGCCCAAGGTCATCCAGCTGGCTTTGTGCGTAAGCAGGACTAGAACTCACAATCTCCTGGTTTCTAGCCTGATTCCTTAGCTGCTACACTGAACTGGCTGTCTACTTAGATACATACCTATCTCATAATTGTAAAACTTTTCAGTTTTAAAAATAGTGTTCAATTGATAAAAAAAAAAAGACCTAATAAAGCAATAGTACTCTTTTTTTAAAAGATAGAACATTAGTTAATGAAAAATTAATTCTGGATCAACAAGAAATGCCTCATCCTCCACAACACCAAACAAACAGAAAAGGGAGAGTATGAAAGGGGGTGGGCACATAGAAAAGGCTATCTCCTGGTCATGACTTGCCTACTTTTTGATGGGAGGAAGGATCTGCAGAACAATCCCTGTATGTGATCTGAAGAAAGAAGTTGGGAACAAGAGGTCCAGGAACTGATGTTTTCATTTCTATCAAAACTCAAACGTTTCAGAGATAGGGAACATTATTATCCCTAGACTAAAAACAGTGCGTGCTTTACAGGTTTTGGCAGCTTGTAAATTGGATAAATTGTATTTATCCAAACTCAGATGACTCTGCAAACAGTTTCAACATTATTTTCCTTGAAGAAGATGAACATTCTTTTCCTTAATGGAGATAGAACCCAACTTAAGTAATAAAGACTATAGCAGGTTGAAATATTATGACCAAAAACGCAGTGACATGAAATTTACATCTGTGGAAACCTGAGATGTGCTGCTAATTTTTTCCTCCAAGTTGATAGCTCCCATGCAATTGCATGCAAAGAACCGAAACCACCTATCATTCAAGCTATGATCAGGTATTTTTCTCTAGCACTTAATATGCACCAAATATATTAAACTTTAGGCTTCCACATGAGGCTCTGCAGTGGACTAGGTATCCCTGAAGGAGTGGGAAAGGCATTGCAGTGGAGATCGTCAGCCAGACAGTGAATTCTGGCCAGTGCAGTCTTTCCAGACAAGGAAAGATCATGAGATCACCCATTTGCACTCCAGACAGCTGTTCCTCATGAGTGGACTGCAGGAACTGAGGTTTTTGTGGTCAGCTTGTGAGTTGAGTGGCTGGGGGTCAAGGTATTTCAACCAAGCTCACTGTGATGGAGGACTTGGATGGGGATGTTCAAGGTCATGGGGAGAAGCATCTCCTCAGCCCACAGACTGAGTGTGTGAAAGCAAAGAGGATGAGACTGGCACCACCTTAAGGAATTCATAGTGTTTAGTTGCAGACTTTGGGAGGTAGAGTTAGTCTGGTGAGATTCTGTCTAGCAGGTGCAAGCTAATAAAGAACAGAGCAATTCCAGAACCGTCTTGTGGAGTTTCTTGAGCTGAACCTGTGCACTTGGTGGAGGTTTGCTGTGTGCGCTTGGCCCCCGTCAGCACACTCCTTGCCAGACATGCTGTTACCATATGCCCTGGGGCTCCACAGTAAAAACAGAGGTTCAAATCTCTCCTCCTATGCCTCTCCTCTCCCAAAACTGTCTTTCTAGCAGCTCCTATTTGCATTGGCTCCCCCTCTGCCAATTCTACTGTTGCGACATGAGGCAGAGAGAGAACTGCCAGAGAACACTGCAAGGCAGCTAGAGGATTGGAAGGCAAATATTGCTTTAAGTCCTCCAGTCTGGCATCAATTACTATACAGAGCTGTTAGAGATCATCCAGAGTATTTGGAATGCCCTGCTTTATCAGTTCGCACCAAAGTTCGGGGTCCAACCCCACCTGAAATTGGTCAATGAGAGCCGTGTCATTCCACTCGACATCCCCCACCAACAACTTGAAATCCACAATGTACAACCTTACCAGTCTGCCACCTTGCTTGAGCTTGCGAATGTCCTGACAGCCAATTAGTCTCCTTATTGGATCCCCGAAATGCCCCCTAAAGGCACTGATGAAATTCTGATAGTTGTTGAGCACCAGATTGCCTGCCTCTATTAAGGGGGTTGCCCACTTGGCAGCAGCTCCCTTCAATAAACTCAGCACAAAGGACACCCTCATGCGGTCCATAGGAAACTCAACCGGTCTGCCCTCCATGAACAACTCACACTGTGCCAGGAAGTTTCTCATTTGTTCCAACTCACCTCCATACTTCTCAGGCATGCTTCCAGGAGAAAGCAACAGCATTGGTGGTGGAGGGGGAAGTTGCTGGCCAACCTGTCCAAGCTGCTATGCTAATTGCCCCATGGCTTCTTGTAGATTATTAATTTGCACATCGACCTGTTGTTGATATTGTAATAACACCGCCACCAAAAGTTGGGGGGTTAGATTGGCTGTGGATCCACTGCCATACTTAAAAATTCCTCCCTCCTGATGGGAGTAGTGAGTCTGGCAAGATTGATGTCAGGTTCAGCCCAAGAAACTCCATGAGATGGTTCTGGAATTGCTCTGTTCTTTATTAGCTTGCACCTGCTAGACAGACTCTCGCCAGACTAACTCTAACTCTCAAAGTCTGCAACTAAACACTATGAATTCCTTAGGGTAGTGCCAGTCATCCTCTTTGCTTTCACATGCTCAGTCTGTGGGCTGAGGAGTTGCTTCTCCCCATGACCTTGAACCTCCTCATCCAAGTCCTCCATCACACTCAGAGCCATCATCCAGCCTATATGGACATAAGGTTTGCAAAAGCCTCACTTTCTTAATCACTATCAGATGTAACCAGTTTATAGTTAAAGAGAGATTTTCTGAGTGGCAGGATAATAGAAATCCACTTGGTGAATCAACATTCTTTCTGGATTAAAGGAAGGGAAAAAAAGAATTTAAAGGATTTAAATTTTCAGCAAAAAGCTTAACAAGAATTGGATGTAAGAAAGTTTAAAATAGATAAAGGGGACAGTAATTTTGAAAGGCTAAATTTTGGTGAAAGTGCTTTTGAAAATATTGGAATTAGACAAATGGACCTGACCTTTGTGGGAATGTTATTTGTTTAGCATTAAAGAGTGTAGACAATTGGTGGATTTTCAAAATAAAGATAAAGGTAATACGAGCCAGATTGTGACAGTGATTGTATCTACAGAGTGCCATTTGAGACAAAAGTACTAAGGACACAGAAAGACAAAACATATTTAAAAAAAAAGGGAGGGAGGAGCCTACCCTTTACTTTCCCTCTTGTAATTGAGATATTTTCATTTTTGGATTATAGTAGTAGAATGGCAACTACCAGAAAAGTGGTAAAAACAGAGTGGAGGAGAGGATCGTTAGAGCAACCTTCAGAAAGAGGAATTATACCAGAGTTGCTTCAGAAAATGTTTGAGGGAACAAAAACAATTGAAATCAAAAGTTGTCTGAACCACTTAATACTAAATTGACAGCTTTTGAAGAGAAAATGGATGAAATACTTGTAGAGATGAAAGAGGAGATGAAAGAAGAAGTTAAGAAGATGGAAAACTCTGTAAAACAAGTGACTGGAAATGTAAAACAAATTAATGATAAAGCGGAACTTTTGGAAAGTAAGACAGAAGTTACAAATAGAGAGATGGAAAGAGATTTAGATAATCTGGTGTTATTGGAGTTGAGAGAGAAGGAATTTTGCTTGAGATTCAGAGTGATTCCAGAGGATTCTAATGAAGACATGGAATGGGATGAAGAGGCTACAGAGCCAGAAACTGATAAAGTTAATAAAATAAATACAAGATTTGCAAAATTAAGAAATGTTCCAAGGGATGTCCTGGTGTATTTTGTCAGGAAGATGACCAGAAACCAAGTTCTGCAGCAGCATTTTAATACAAGATTGAAGACTAATAATAGAGATGTAATTGTGCTTAAAGAAATTCCAGTTAGAATACTTCATAAGAGAAAAAAGTACTTCTTTCTGACTGATAGACTTAAACAGAAGAAGATTCCATTTTGATGGGACAAACTGGAAGGAGTAATTTTTACTTTCAAACAGCAGAGGCTTCGACTAAATTCTGTGCAGAAATCAAGAGAATTTCTAGAAAAATTCAAAGAACTGGTGACAATACAAATGGATGTGACAGATGAGGCCACACAAAAGCCTCCATAGGTGCAACAGGAAAGTGAAAGGGATGATACTGAATTAGGTGTTACAGCTATTGACTTTTCTAAATTTTTGGCCTGATTATGGATTATAAATGGTTAATGTGGAATATAAATGAAGCAAATGCTCTTCAAAGGAGAAAAAAAATCTCCTTATTTGAAACAATTAAAACAAGATATAATTTTCTTACAAGAAACACATTAGAAAAAAAGGATATAAAATATTTGACTTACAAAAATGTGAGTGAAAATTCTATCTTAGCAGGAATAAAAAAAGAAATGGAATTGTTTTGTATATAAACCCCCAACTCAAACCAGAACTTATACTGACTGATGAGCATGGTAGATATGTTGGGGTGGAAGTTAATTTGCATGGGGTTAAGACTCTGAGATTGGGAAGTTATGCCCCAAATGAAGATAAAACAATGTTGTATAAAAGATTTATGGACAGACTAGTGGGCTTTTCTTATGAAAATTAGTGTTTAACTGGAAATTAGAATGGAGTGATCTCCCAACAAGTAGACAGAACTTCTGAGGAAAATATTAAAATTACACAAGGTAAACTACTTATTATTATTATTATTATTATTATTATTATTATTATTATTATTTGATGGACAATTTAGAGCTTGTTGATATATGGAGACATAAAAATGGCAAATTGAGAGATTATACTTATTTTTCTGAAAGACATAGATCTTTTTCAAGATTAGACATGATTTGGATTTTTAAGAATTTAACTAATAAGGTTCATAAAGTAGAGATATTACCAAAGACCTTTTCAGATCATAATCCAGTGAGTTTGGTTTTTAAATGGAAACTCAATTCTTTCAGATGGAGGTTAAATGAAATGCTGTTACAGAAAGAAGCAATAGTGGATGACTGTAAAAAGAAATTAAAAGAGTTTTTTGAAAATAATCTTAATAAAACCATTAAGAATGGTTTGTGATGCAAGCAAAGCTTTCATAAGAGGTTACTTTATACAACATTAGTGAACTCAAAAAGAACAGGCAAGAGAAAGCTATTTTGGCTTTAAATAAGAAGAAAAGAAAAGGAATTAAAGAAATTTCCAGAGAAGATAAATATTTCCCAACAAATTAAGCTTCTACAGTGTCATTTATCTATGTTAACACTAAGAGAAATGGAAATAAAAATGAATTATGCAAAACAAAAAAAATGAGTTTGCAAATAAACCAGGGAAGTGGTTGGCATACAAATTATGAAAAGAAAAAGAAAAGAAAATGATATTGAAATTACAAGAGGGAGATACTGTAATAATAGATAATGTGGCTATGTGAAAAGTATTTCATCAATATTATTCCAATTTATATAAAGGACAAAAAATTTTCCTGGAGAAATTAGATTAATATTTAAGGAAACAAAATTTACTAAAGATTACAGAGAAACAAACGGATAATGAACGGACCCATAAAAATAAGGGAAGATTGCAAAGCTATAAAAAAAACTAAAACAGGAAAGGTGCCTGTACCAGAAGCTGGGTTACCAGCTTCTTACTATAAATGCTTTGAGGATGAACTTTTACAACCTTTACAAAATACGATGAATTCTATTTTATAGAGGGGAAAGATGCCAGAGAGCTGGAAAGAGGCTAATATAGTGTTAATAGCTAAGGAGGGACAAGATTTGACTTTAACAAGAAATTATCAGCTGATGTTATTATTGAATAATGACTGTAAGTTGTTTACAACAATTTTGGCTGAGAGGTTGAAAATCATTTTGCAAGAATTTATGCATAAGGAGCAATGTGGATTTTTAGCAAAAAGACAGTTAAAGGATAATATAAGAAATGTGTTGGACATATTGGAATACTTGGAGCAACATAATGAAAAACAAGCTGTATTGGTTTTCTTAGATGTAGAGAAGGCCTTTGACAATTTGAACTGGGCCTTCCTGTTTAAAGTTTTGGAAGATATGAATTTTGGACAGAATTTTATTAAATGGGTAAGATCAATTTACACTTGGGGTTCGGAGAAGACACGCTGTTGTGCAATTCATCTGTGGACATGGAGGCGGCTCTGCAGTCCCAGTCTGGAAGTGCAGAGTCTAGCACAATGGGGGCACTGGAAGTCCATTGTTGCAGTAGCTGTGGGTGTTAGTCTGTGATGCCTCTCATGGTTTTCTATCAGTTTTTGGTAGCACCTGTCTTCAAGCTGGTAGAGGCTTCATAGCACAGGGCTTGCCAGTGGGTTCTGTCAGGAGCCTCAGTTCCTAGTCCCCTTGGCTGGATGTCACAGTAGGGTTACTTTCACAGCATTTTTGTAGTGCTTGTGTGTAGAGGCTTGTTCTGTTCAATGCACTTCTCCTGGATTTGCCTCATGGCAAATATCATGTCTGCTCTACTCCATTCTGGCTGAAAGCCACACTGTGCTTCTGGAGGTTCCTTTCCAAGACAATGACAAGTCTACTCAGGAGAATGTGGGCAAAGATTTTGCCTGGAATGGACAGCAGTGAGACACCCTTGTAGCTTCTGCAGTCTGATTTGCTTCCCTTTTTTTTGTAGAGAGCCACAATGAGGGCATTGCAGAAGTAATCAGGCATCTCCTCTATGGACCAAATGTCTTCCATGATGTCTTGGAACACCTGTAAGGCATTTGGGTCTAGTGCTTTGTAGATCTCAGCAGGAATGCCACCCTGTTGTGTTGTTTTATGATTTAGAAGGACCGTAAACTGACTTTATGGCACTGAAGAACTCTCTGGTGACATGCGTGTCTACATAGTGTTCCACCTGTTCAAACTTTCTCTGCCACCACTCATCCTGCATTTCTCACAGTTCCATCTATTCTTTGAACTGCAGGTGCTTAAACTTGTCTTTCTTTGAGACAGATGATGGATCATTCTGCCAGTCTGCACAGGCCTTGTTCTTGGCCTGGAGGGCTGCTGAAATGATCTTGTGGTTTTCATCAAACCAGTCTTGATGCGCCTGGGTTTTCAGTCCAAGTATAGTTGTTGCAGTCTGTGTGATGACATCTTTAAACTGTGTCCACTTTTCAGAACAGGGTCCTACAAGTGGTAAATTGCCAGAGAGTTTTTCATTAAGTACATCTTGGAAACATTGGACTTTGCCTGGGTCTTGCAGTCTGCTGATGTTGAATAACTTTCTGACAGTCCATGGTTACTTATGATGTAAAGGGGCTGTGTGCAGGTTGAGGACCAACCAGACCAGCCTGTGATCTGTCCAGCACTGAGCATCTCACATGGCTTGGGTGATGGTGACATCTTTAAGGTCACGCTGACATACTATGACATGGTCAAGTAGGTGCCAGTGTTTGGACCTGAGATGCATCCAGGTAGTTTTGTATTTGTTTGCAAGTCTGAACATTGTGTTAGTGAACCACAGGTTGTGCTTGGCATATTTGCTCAGAAGCAGCAGGCCACTGCTTTTTAGTTTCCCACCCCATGTCTCCTGAGGTCTCCATCCCAGCTGTCACTATCTGTCCCCATCCTAGCACTTAAGTTGCCCAGAATGACAAGTTTGTCATTGGTGGGGGTTGTTTGAATAATCTGGTCCAGGTCCTCATAGGAACCTTCCTTGTCTTCATCTGAACTCATGAGAGTTGGTGCATGGGCACTGACAATGGTGATATACTGGGACTTGCTGAGAGGAAAGCAGAACTTCATAATGTGCTCATTTATTTCTGTGGGTAGAGTAGAGATGTTCTTCAGCAGAGCAGTTTTTATTCAAAACCTACTCCTGTGAGTGCTGTTGTCAATCTGTGGTTTCCCTTTCCAAAAGAATGTATATCCACTTGCTGCTTCCTGTAATGAACCCTCGTCTGCCAGCCTGGTCTCACTGAGTTCAGCAATGTCAATGCTATAATAATGAAGTTCAGCTGCTATAAGTGGTGTTTGTCTCTATCCAGCAAGGTGTGGATGTTTCATACTCTGAAAATGAGTTTTCTTTTATTCATTTTTCTTAATGCTCAACTGCTAAGATGAGCTGCCAGCCATGGTTAGCTAGCCAGCTATTGTGGGGCAGGCAATGTTTAGGGTACCTTTTCTAACTCCCTCCCTCATGCGAGGGTGGGCAGTGCTATCCTGGAAGGGCTGCCCAGTTACCCAGCTTGCTGCTGGACATCTCTGATGCCATAGGTACTGAGATGAATGACCACTGTCCAAGGGCCACCCACATGCAGGTTTGTGACTACAACTGTGAGTGGTCATCTCCACCTATTGCTTTGCCACTCCCCCATTGCTGCAGGGCTCAATGAATTAGGTTTGGACTGAGTTGATTTGGAGATGAGTTGTAGATGAAGATGAATTGCACAACAGAACCCTGTGAGTGATGGAGTTTTAAGTAGAACAACCATTGCACAGGGGCAATCCCACTCTCTCAGCATAAGATACCTTAATACAGTGGCACAGACAACCATTACGGCTGGAGACCTCTCCTGCTCTTGTGGATGACCAGGACATCTAAGTGTCTTGTCATGCTCTTAACAGTACACAATGCCTGCTGGGCCTGCCTTCTTGACTGTTGGACTATTGATCAGTCTCCTCCACTTAATCTGCCAGGGCCAGACTTCACACACTGGGATATACAAATCCCCTATCTCACCGAGAGTTGAAGACTTGTCAGTTACCTTCACCTGGTTTGGCCCATCTGCTGAGATGGTTTACTGGGGTGTGGCTGCTGTGCATGTTACAGGTACTTGGAGACACAGGTGAGAACTGAGCACCAGGTGGGGACCAAAGGTGAACAAGCATCTCTAGAAAGGGCATGGCAGGCCCCTCCACCAGAGATGCTACCACTCCCTATAGGACACTCTATACACTTCACAGAAAGCACAAATAATTGTCAATGGAGATCTAATAAAACCCTGTGAGATACAAAAAGGGACAAGACAGTAATGCCTGTTGTCTCCTCTCCTGTTTATTTTATTTCTTGAAATATTGAATAGAGATATAAGACAAGATGAGACAATTGTGGGAGTAAGGATTTGAAAAGAAAGGTATAAATTAAGGGCATTTGCTGATGATTTGGTGTTGGTTTTGGAGGATCCAGTAAAGGGAATAGAAACATTAATGGGAAAATTAAAAGAATTTGGTATACTAGCAGGTTTTCAGATTAATAATCAGAA
This sequence comes from Python bivittatus, assembly GCF_059951505.1. NCBI lineage: Eukaryota > Metazoa > Chordata > Lepidosauria > Squamata > Pythonidae > Python > Python bivittatus. Next base: position 80,612,808 of record NW_028277098.1, read on the forward strand.
GACAAAGATGTTAACAGAAACATGAAAATAGAGGTTCAAACAGAATTGATGAAGAAAATGGGTTTTAAGATTGAGAAAAATGTAAAATATCTGGATATCACATGACAAATATGAATTACATGTTATTTCAAAATGATTATGTAAGACATGGAATGAAGTTTAAAAAGGCATGTTAAGGTGGGAGAAATTACAACTGTCACTGCTGGGGAGAATTTCTGTGATAAAAAACATAAGTTTTACCTAAAATTATGTTTTTGTTTCAGACAATACTGGTTTTGACAACTGATGCACCATTTAAACAGTGGGAAAAGGATATATCTAAGTTTGTATGGAAAGGAAAAAAAAAAACATGAGTTAAATACAAGGTGTTACAAGTTGCAAACAAAAGAGGAGGATTGGGTCTACCTGATTTGAAACTGTATTTTGCAGCTTGTTGTTTGGTTTGGATGAAAAAGTGCACATTGCTGAGACGTAGAAGATTTTTAAAGTTAGAAGGACATGACCTGAGATTTGGGTGGCATGGACATTTGTGATATGATAAACTCAAGGTTAATGAAGATTTTAAGAATCACTATGCTAGATGTGCCATATTGAGAATATGGAATAGATACAAATCCAGGTTGTGCCTGAAAACACCTTTGTAGGTCTCAGCACAAGAAGCATTTTATAGAAGAAAAATAATAGGCAAAAACAAATGGTTACCATACATGAGATATTAGAATTCTGCCAAGGGGAATACAAAATAAAATCAACAGAACATCTGATGGCAGAGGGAGATAATTGTCAATGGTTTTCCTATGTACAGTTATCAGAAAGATTCAAAGTAGACAAACAAATTTATGGTATTGAATATTTTAAGACTGACTTTGAAATGGAATTGTGTACAAATGATGAACATGTGATTGCTAAAATGTATAATCTTTTATTGAAATTTGAAACAGAAATGAAAGAATTTATGAAAAAGTGGGCTAACATTTTTGGTTATAATATAAGGATGAAACAATGGGAAAATACGTGGTTGAAAGGATTGAAATTTATACTATGTTATAATCTTAGAGAGACCTTTTATAAAATGATGTACCATTGGTATATGACACTAGAAAAATTATCTAGAATGTATAAAGAATGTAAAAAAAAAATCTATGTTGACATGTGAAGAACAAGAAGGGCCATTTTATCATGCTTGGTGGACATGCAAAAAAGCTAGAAGATTTCAGGGTCAAGTGCATACACTGATTCAGAAGATTTTAAATATACAACTAAAACCAGAACTATTCCTCCTGGACTGATGGATAAACAGTTGGAAAAAAAGTCGTGGAACTTTGTTTTTTATATATGATAACCATAGCGAAATTATTGTATGGACAAAGATGGAAAGATTTGACAATACCTACAATGGAGAAATTGTTGGTGAAGATAATAGAACTTGCTGAGATGGCCAAATTGACCTGTTTGTTAGAGAAAAGACAATACCTTTATTGCTGACTGGAAACCCCTTATTAGACTTTTTGTGTAAAAAAGAAAAAAATGAACTTATGATCTATGGTTTTGACGATTAGATAGGATCGATTATAGAAAGAAGAGAGTCACAATGTAACTTCAGACAAAGAGGTTGCAGTATCTGCAGCTGCTGTAAAGAAGATAGGAAGCCACTTCTTTATATCTTTTTTCTTTCTTTTCTATTTTTCTTCTACCTTTTTTCTATTTTTCTTCTACCTTTTTTCTTGTTCTTTTTGCAATTTAGCTTTCTCTTTTTTCTTCCTTTTTCTTCCTCTATTTTAGTTTGTATTAATTTTTACTCTTGTTTTTATAATTTTCAATAACATTATATTAAAAAAATACATTAAACTTTAGCTGAGATTTCATTTTTCTATATGAAACGAACATCCTGAAACAAGTGTCTAGCAGTGATTGCTTCTGAAAACTGACTGCATTAAATTATGGATATTTGCATGTTACTTCCTAATTGGCATTCACAATCTGGCTGGGCCTATGCTAATATTATGCATATATTGAACATAGCCAAGGATTAATAAATGCATCCAAGCATTCACAGTCTTCAGATCAGGCATGTCAAGAAAGATTTTCTCACTGCTTCTTGCAAAAACCAACCAACTCCTTATCCTTGTAGTATATGTGCAATAAAGAGCTCTTTGTGATTCATTCTGCATGTTTTCATTCAGTAAAAAGCCTCTTATTGGCTTTTTTTAATACTACAAAGCAAGTGAGATTATTGCTTAAATTGTCCCATTGCCATCAGCTTCTGTCCTCTAGCTCATTTCATTTGCAGTTTTCTATTGTGGTTTGAAGAAAGGAACAGGAATAATAATTAAAAAAAAAAACTAAAAAAATTAGCTCCCCCAATAAATCATGCTAACAATGAAAGGAGCATTTCTGTAGGGTGACAAATTTGTGGCTTTTTATGCTTCTAATAATGATGATCTGTTCCCCCCCCCCTTTATTTATTCTCCTGCACTCTGAGGTTCTTGTAATATAAAAAGCTTAAGAAGACTGGGAAAAATTTCCAAAAGTGAAAACACCCCACCCCTGTATTAGCCTCAAAGGACAGCTTTCTGGCTGGGTCCTATAAGTCACTAGCCTTCTATAAGATTTGATTCTTGCATTTTATAAACCTTTTTCAGGCATTCATCTAAATATGTAAGTAAGCAGAGGTCAGCTTCCCTCCATTCTTTTTCTACCAGCCATGTTTTGAGCCAGGAAATCAGAAAAGAGATTGTATTTCCATTTGCTTGAATGTGTGTTCAGCTCTCTGTGTGATCTCTTCGTGATCTAGGACCCTAATCAAGCATACTTCCCAGATCACTGGGAACACAATCTCATTTCACGTATGCTTTAATAGATGCTTAATATTTAAACTTCCCATAAATATATACTTTTTGAGGGAGACACATCTTCCCAGATCTACATGTCCTTGTATGATATTTTGAGTAGAAATAACTATGACATTCCCCAAAGAACGACAAGTGATAGGGCTCTTGGATTTTTATTATTTGCATCCTTATAATGATCCTTTTAAATAAAATATTTGAAATTGGACATCATTGGATGGAATTTTTTAAATAGCAACACATAGAATAATGAGTGATGTAACATTCATTTTTTATGGAGGAATTCTTTCCTCCCTAGATCATTACCATGCAAATGGTGGCATAGAGAAATCTCAAGGGCAAAAGGTTCAGGGAAGTAGAGAAGTGTAAAAGTTTCAGAGATGTTTATCACCAAGGCCTAATGACACATTACAAAAGCTTCTTTCTTTGTCTGCAGTGGTTGCTGTTGTTATGTATGAACAAACATTCAGTTTAGAAACGGCCATCTCACATCTGTATTGATACAGTCAGATATACGTGAAAGCAAGGCTGCTCTTTCCTTGTAAAAGAATTAGCACTCCTACAACAATGAGGAACAAAAGTACATTTTGTCCATAGAACAGTTCAGGAAAGACCAACAATTGAAGCTTCTGTTTCAGCAATTAGTATTCAGATAAACATCTAAATCAAAACAAAAAAATCAAAGCCTCTACCTCTTCCTGAAGTGGTAACAGAAGAGTCTGCTGGTAGATCCTGTTCCTACTGTGTCTTTACAGAGAAGATCCCAGTTTTCAGGTGTCAACACTACTGAGGTTAGAAACCTGCATGGGAGCAATTAAAAAGTGTATGTAGAGAAAATGTACAACAAAGACCATTTAGGAGACTAGGCACTTTTCATCACAGGCATCCATGTTGATGCAAGCCCCAGCCTTTCATACTTTTGTCTTGATGTCAGACATAGTTTTCAATTGCAACACGCATTTAGTAATTTGTCCCCTTTGCCCTGTTTGCTCCCCTAGTTCACTTAGCTCTTTATATATATTCAAATGAAAGTTCTAACTCATGATCAGCCCAGACTCCTGATGATCACAACTAAGTTGTATATGCATAGTACTTCACTACAAAATCATTTCAATGCTTAGCTATTAAACCATACTGATTGCGAGTGTTGGATGCAGTAGAGACTAAAACATGCTTTCAGTAATTTTAGTCCTGCGGCCGAGACATCATTCACTCACAAGTACTCCACAGAGTTTGATAAAAGGAGTGGAAATAGCTGTGTAGAAGAGGGTGCTTCTGCCCACTTTGTTGTATGGAAGTGAGAGTTGGGTATGTTAGGAGAAACATAAAAGTAAGTTGCATGTAGGGGCAAGGGGGTACTCAAGAAGAAAAGGAGATAGGGTCAAGAATGAACAAAGATTGAATTGTGAAACAAAATATTATTTTGCTTATTTATCTATATAATTATAGACTGTTCACTTCAAAGGACCCGATGAGGTTTACCATCTTTTAAAGTAAACAAACAGCTAAAAACAAAAAAGGAATCCAATCCAATCCAAAACAATGCAGCCCTTTTTATCTGGACCTGGGAACAAGATGCTAACAGGGCAGTGACTGTAGATTAGGTATAACATTGTTAAATCTGCAATGACTGGTTAGCAAATGGGCCACTGCATTTTTGACTCATTGGAGTTTATGAGTTATCTTCAGAAATAGCTCCATATCTACTGTGTTACAGCAGTCTGTATGGTGAGGAGGCTATGAGCTGGCAGGCAGTCCAGAAGAATAACATGGTCAAAGGTACCAAAAGTTGCAAAGAGGTCTAATTGGAGTAGGAGGGGCACCTTCCCTTTTTGAAAAAAATGCCATGCTTTTAATTTCTTTGGGTTACTATTTTTCTGTGCCTTGCATAATAATGCTTATCCCAAAATGGAATAGTGTAATGAGTGTGTATGTAGGTTAATTTTTGTCCTTCCCCCTCTTTTTTATTTCTTTGATGTGTGGCCTCATTCATTTTACAATGCAGCCCTCAGTCTTGGGTCACTCAGGCCAATGACATTTGTGCAATCCTGTCTTAGAGTCATATGACAAATGATTACATGGGTCCCTTGCACAAAGTTATCACTAAGACATGATCAAAGGTGAGGATAGATTAAAAGCCTGAATTATAGGCATACAAGTTCTCCAGAAAGATTGAGAACATCCTGTTATGTAGAGCTATCATAGCTGAATCAGTGTGAAGTATCTATTACTACTTTTTCTTTTTCTTTCCAATGCCAAGTAAGAAGAAAAGACCTTGTGGTCTCATCCTGCCTATGAAAAACTCTAACTCAGCCTCATGTAGCAATCACCAAACCTTGGTCATCAGTAGAAGTGGGAGAGAAAGTACCACATCTAACACCTAAAAATCTGAAAGGGGGGGGGGGAGGAAGAACTACTATTATGCAAATCAGCCCAGTCCACAGAAATATGGCATTGTAGGGTTTCCTTTCACCAATTTTGTTCCAATTATTTTGTAAAGAACAAGCCATCCTGTAATTGTTGTATGTGTTATCATACATATTATATATGTATTTTTCTCTAACATCCACATTTTTGTATGCAACTATCCTATACATTGGCTTTTTAATATTAAACTTTTCTAAATTTAAACAGTTTTTGAGATGAGAAATATTTCTGTATAGATACTAATAATTATTGGGAATTACAGGCATATGTTGTGCTATCATGGCATTTCAATGGATTCTAGTTTGGGAGATTAAACCATTTTGTTGGAAAAACTCATTATGGTTTATTTTACATCACTAGGTTGGGTATCATAAATTTGTATGTCTGATTTCTTTCCTTGGACAAACCACACAATCTTCAGCAAAAAATGATATTCCTTTGATTTGAATTTCTGTATTGGATTGTTGAATGGACTTGATCCACTTCAGAAAGTTGATCTGATTTATGTGTTCATCAAATCACCAGACTGAGTTGGAAGCATCTAACTCGATTCACTGATTCAGTCCAAACTGATTGTAATTCAGAGATTTGATTAGAATATTCAGTCAAAATGCCTTCAAACTGAATCTCTGAATCATGTTTTTGCATACATCTAAAGATTTTTTAATGGACATTTAAAAAAAAACTTGATATAATTTTATATTGTTTGAATATGTTTTCATAATTGAAAGAATTAAGAATTAAGGTAGACTTCTTGAACTTTACATCTTTCAGATATGTTGTGCCTACAACTTTTCAAATTCCTAATCTGCATGGCCCAGGTCTGGGAGTTCCAGAATATAGTAGGTTAGGAAAAGCTAAATTAGGATAACAAATTTGGTAATTAATAAACAATGTAGCCCTAGTCTCTACTTGATCCCCTAGAGTTTAGCTTTAAACAGAAGAAATATTGATTTGATGACTCATCCTCCAATGGGTGAGTTAACCCATTGCTTCTACCACTAAAATTGCACAGGTCTAGCATTGGACCCATATCAGGTTATTTCCCCAAACACGAGCATAATCTGAACCAACTATTTCCAACATTCTCACTCTCTTTTTGATTCCCTTTAAAACCTGGCAGCATCTGTCAATAAGCCATAAGTGCCAAGCTAAGAAGAACTGCTGTCATCAGATAAAAAGGCCTCCAAGTCCACTTCCTAACAACCCATTTTAATAACAAGAGCAATAACGGGATTTATTATGCATGCGCTTTCCGCAATCATTTCTGAAGAGAAAATTAGTTTGAAGCCTTGGGCGACAGTTGAACTCTCCAAGGCGCTTAAAATAAAATAAGGAATGGAGAGGGAAATATATACATAAAAAGCATCAAAGGGGGGCGGGGAACAATAACTACTGAACACTACTGAGCAAGAGTGCAGCGTGAATATTTATAGGGGCAAGTGGGATAGTAAACTTTATCTGTTACTCACCGTGCTGTTTTTTTCCCTAATGGGGAGCTGAGGAATTGGCTTTGTGAAGCTGAATACTGGTTGGTTGGCTGGTTTGTGCTAAGCTGCTTAGTGCCCTTTGATGCTGTAGACACCAAGGCAAGGATCATCACACAGCATAAATTGTGTGGCAAGCGAGCCCCAGCACTCCTGTGTGCTGACATGCAGATTTATTTCCCAAGGCAAATGGCAATAAATTCTAGGTGCCTTTCCATCAGGGTGTAAATCTCTGATGTGTTGATAGAGAGTTAAGAGCGAAGGCAGGTCTTCGTGCTGCAAGCAGAGAGCAATGGATTAACCTTTACCCAGAGCAGGAACCAATAAATGGCTTTCTATGGGCCATGCCATGCATGATTCAGGCAAGCCTAAAAGCCACAGTCGATGATGGGCATAATTGTATATAGTTCTTTAAAGGACTTTCATTCCACAGATTGCTGAGTTCTATTTTTTATAAGTGAGTAGAGTGCCTAAGACTCAGTCTTAGGCCATAATCCTATTCCCATTAGAAGTTTGCAGATCAGTTTAATGCTTGCCTATGTTACAGTTCTCATTAATAAGACAGCATACTGGGTTACTGAGTTGTCTCTATATCAGGAGGAGTCTGGTAGCACCTTTTCCGACTAACAAAAAGCTTTTGGCTTTTAATAAAATTTGTTAGTCGAAAAAGGCGCTACCACATTCCTTCTGATCCTTTTGCCACCATAGACTAATACAGCTGTCCTCCTACAATGAATTGTCTTTATGGATTTTTTAAAAATCTGTTTTAAAAAGCACATACATTGGAGAAATTTATGTTTAAAAAGCCTAAACTGGGAAAGTCAAAAGAACAAAAAAGAGTAATTCTATTTTTAAAAAGGTTCTTGAGGACTTCACATTGTCAACTATATTTTAGTTTATTTTTTTATTTATTTACCAAATTTTTCAACCGCCCATCTCCCCCCAATGGGGGAACTCTGGGCGATTCACAACAAACATTAAAAACATAAATATCTATAAATACATAAAACATTAATTAAAAACATTACTAAAAAGGAGAAGGAGAGTCCAACCGGATGAAAAATCTGAGGCTGAAGACAGAAGGCCTCTATGGGGCTAGCCCATGCTTGAGGTATTCCCTCCCCTCCCCAGGCCAAGTGGCAGAACCAGGTCTTCAAAGCCTTACGGAAGGCCAGGAGTGTGGGGGCCAATCGCACCTCCGGGGGCAGAATGTTCCAAAGAGCAGGGGCTACCGCAGAGAAGGCCCGCCTTCTGGACCCCACCAGTCGAAGTTCTTTCACTGAGGGGGTCCAAAGCATGCCCTCTCTGTGTGATCGGGTGGGATGGGTTGAAGTCATAGGGGAGAGGCAGTCCCTTAGATAACCTTGTCCCATGCCATGTAGGGCTTTAAAGGTGATAACCAACACCTTGAATTGGACCCGGAAGCAAACTGGCACCCAATGCAACTCACAGAGCAGAAGCGTTACATGGGGCCTCCTTGGGGCTCCAACAATAGCCCGTGCGGCTGCATTCTGGCCCAGCTGTAGCTTCCAGATACTCTTCAAGGGTAGCCCCATGTAGAGCGCATTGCAGTAGTCTATCTGGAAGATAACAAGGGCGTGAGTGACTGTTTGAAGGGCATCCCGATCCAGGAAAGGGTGTAACTGATGCACAACCCGAAGTTGTGCAAAGGCCTTCCTTGCCACGGCTGCCACCTGCTCTTCAAGCAGGAGCCGTGAGTCTAGGAGGACCCCCAGATTACGCACTGGGTCTGTCTGGGGCAGTGCCACCCCATCCAGCACCAAAGGTGACAAACTCCCAGATACAGAGGGGCCATTAACCGACAGCCACTCCGTCTTACCAGGGTTCAGCCGAAGACTGTTGTTCTCCATCCAGATCCCTACAGCCTCCAGGTACCGCGAAAGGGTGGCCATGGCATCACTTACTTCACCAGGGATGGAGATGTATAGCTGCGTATCATCAGCATACTGATGATACCTCATCCCATGATGACGGATGATCTCGCCCAGCGGTTTCATGTAGATGTTGAAAAGGAGTGGAGAAAGGACCAAGCCCTGCGGCACCCCACAAAGGAGGGGCTGAGGATGGAACCTCTCGCTCCCTATCACCACCAGCTGAGATCGGCCCTGGAGAAAGGAGGCGAACCAGCATACAACCGTGCCGCCCACCCCCAGTTCCCTGAGCCGTCCCAACAGGACACTGTGGTCAACGGTATTGAAAGCCACTGAGAGATCAAGGAGAGCAAGGATGGTCGCACTTCCACCATCCCGCTCCCGCCAGAGGTCATCCATAAGTGCGACCAATGCCATTTCCATTCCATATCCAGGCCTGAAACCTGACTGGAAGGGATCCAGATAATCCCTTTCCTCCAGAACCTTTTGGAGCTGTGATGCCACCACTTTCTCAACCACCTTCCCCAAAAAGGGGAGGTGGGAGACTGGACGAAAATTGTCCAGCACAGTAGGATCCAAGGAGGGTTTCTTGAGGAGGGGGTACACCAATGCCTCCTTAAAAGCAGCTGGAAACACTCCCTCCTGCAAGGATGTAGTAACCATTGCCTGGATCCAACCACGTCACCTCCCGAGCTGCTTTCACCAGCCAGGAGGGGCATGGGTCAAGATGGCAAGTGGTGGCCTTCACAGTCCCCAGAATCCTGTCCACTTCCTCAGGAGCAACAGGATCAAACTGTTCCCAGATAACTGTGTAAGAAGAGTCCCCCTTCCCAGACCTTGCCCTACACTCGGAGTCTAACTTGGAACGAATCCAAGCGACTTTGTCCTGCAGATGCTCTGAAAAATCCTCTGCACGGCCCTGCAAATGAACCCCCACATCCCCCTTACCAAGGAGGGACCTAGTGATCCTAAACAAGGCTGCCAGGTGGCATTCTGTGGATGCGATAAGGGCGGAGAAGTAATGGCACTTCGCCGCTCTTATTGCCACAGGGTAGGCCTTGATAGCAGCTCTAACCTGTGTTCAGTCGGATTCGGTCTTTGTTTTCCTCCAGCAGCACTCTAGACGTCTCTTAACCCTCTTCAGCACCCTCAACTCCTCCGTGAACCACGGGGAGTGTCGGGGCCGATGTGGCAAGAGAGGCCGCATAGGCGCAATCCTGTCCAAGGCCCCGGCTGCCTCCCTATTCCAGGCAGCAGCCAAGGCCTCTGCTGGACTGTGCAGCAGCTCCGTGGGAATATCCCCCAGCTCCTTCTGAAACCCTGAGAGGTCCATCAGGCACCACGGGCAGACCAATCACATGGGTCCGGCCTCCCTGCAGAGGGGGGTGGTATAGGAGAAACTCAGGGTCACCAGGACGTGATCTGATCATGACAATGGGGAAAGCTGTAGATCTCCCCTCAGATCACTTTGCCATTGTTCCGACAAGAAAACCAAATCCGGCATGTGCCCACTGTCTTGGGTTGGGTCCTGCACAATTTGAGACAGGCCCATGGCTGCCATGGTAGCCATGAACTCCCAAGGCGCCTCCGAGGAACGCTCCAGAACCATAAGCCTGGGGAACTCCACCACCAGCCCCGAGATGGCTTCCAGCAGCTCAGGCAGGGAGGCTGCCACGCAGCAGGGAGGCTGGTACAATAGTAGAACTCCCAACTGTTCATGAGCGCCCAACCTAATAAACAGTGTCTCACAGCCAGAAACTTGTGGAGCAATGCCCCTGAAGGCCACTAGAGATTCCCGGATCACAACAGCCACCCCTCCTCCCCTGCCCTGGCATCTCGGCTGGTGTCACACCGAGAACCCAGCTGGGCACATTTCTGAGAGGGGCACCCCCCCTTGGGCCCCAGCCAGGTCTCAGTAATGCATGCCAGGTCTGCCCCTTCCTCAGTGATCAAGTCACATATGAGGGGGACCTTGTTGTTAACTGACCTGGTATTAAGCAGCAGCAGCCGAAGGCCAGGGCCCCTATGAACCTGCTGACCAGGCTCTGGGAATGAGCCAGGAGGGCCGGAACACGCCACCAGTAACACACACCGGGGGCGTCTTCCCCGAAGTTGGCCCACCCTCCAGCTCCCGCCATATCGTCCCCTACCCATCACCACCTCGATAGAGTAGCCCACTGCATAATCCCTGGGGGCTGTAGGCCCAAATGCCTCCACTCCTGAACCTCCGGGGTCCCTAACCTGGGGCAAGGGTCCCTCCTTCCAGCCACTTATCTTCATTCACACCCAAACACTCACAGGTGAGGGAGGGCCGCCCCGGCACACAAACTCGCGTTCTCAGCACCGCCAGGACCCACCCCCCACCAAACCTTATACTCCCACACACCCTCTGCCACCCTACAGGACCTCTCTCACTAGTCAGCAGGGTGGACCTCCCATTCACTCCCTCACACCTCCTGTCTCCCACACAGAAGGTGGATCCTGATCCTAATATCCTCATGCACTCCCCAGACTCCCACCCAGGCTCTCACTCCCAGAAGGAAGTCCCAGACTCACACTGGAGGGACCCTGCAGTTCTCCACTGGCCCTGGGGGTGGGGTAGGTGGGGGTGGATAGCTTCTTAATCTCCGATTCACTGGTCTTAAAACCAAGGGCCATTGGTTTCTTTTGCTGTCCGGTTGCTCCCCAGTCCAGCTGTTCCTCTGATGCCAAACAATCTCCTCCACAACTGCACTCCAAGTCCACTATGGCCTCGGCCCCCCCAACCCGCCCAGCATCCTTGTGCCAGACCACCAAGTTCCCAGGACTCCAGCCACCTATGGGTTCCCACATCCCTGGAGTTTGCTGCATGGCTCCAGGGCTCACTAAAACACAACATGTGGCCCCAAGGTCATTAGAGCTCACAGCGCTGCTCCAGGGGGCCCTAGGGCTTGCTGTGCCACATTAGGGCCTGATGCACCTGCTGGATCTTGGGTTGGGTCCACTGTGACTATACAGTAGAAGTTGCCCGCTCTATTTGCCAGTCCTTTCAGACAAATTGTAACATAAAAGCTGCCTTCAACCTTATTATATCACTTGACCAGGTAGCTAAAAATGTTTATATAGATAGCTTTAATTCCCAGGTTCAACCTGGAAATGCGAGAGACTAGACTGAACTGATATTTTGCATGCAAAATAGGTTATTGTGGTTTTTCTCTTGTGATGATCACTGCCCAGGAAAGCTCATCATCTTTAAAATGTTTAGGCAACTGGTGCAAACAGTTCTCCTTCAGCATCTTTATTGTGTTGGGATTAGTAGTGTTACTAAAAAGTAATCCTGTGTCTTGCATTCTTATCAGATTATTTCATTTTATTTTTTTATGTTGATATTTCTTTCCATAACAATAGGGCAGGAATAGACAAGTTGTGCTCCAAACACCTCCCTTGGGTCTACCAAGCTCCCTCATGACCTCTTAAAAAAAAATTCTTTTATTTAAAAAAGAAGCTGGCATACTTGAAAGCAAAGTCCCAGATTTTTGCACCTTTTGTAATTACGAGAATGCCTTAAGAACCCCTCTCCCCTCCCTCCCAAGATCATACTATACAGTGGAAAACATCCTAAAAAATGACTTCAACTTCTGGTAAATGAATATGTTATGACTGACCGTGCCATTTGGTGAACCAACAAGTTTCCTTTTTGTCAGTGCATCCATAACATGCTGCCTAAATTCCAACTATCCTCCTAAACCAAAAGGTTGTCTGTTCCTGCAGTATGGTGAGACTAAGCTTTAGACAATGGTGATTCATCAACAAAAGAGCAAGACTGATGGGACACTAAATTCCAAAAGTTCAGTGCTATTACATTCCTACCATCCTAGGCAATAGTACAGCAACGGTGTAGGTAAATCAGATTCCAGTTAAATGTCTCCTCACCGTGTATCTGTTTGAAGACCACTCCAAATTGAAAGCAAACCAACCCTCAGACATTTCTGCATGTATAATTTATATCTGCACACGTATAGATTTACTGATTTGTTTAAATATACAGGTAGGTCTCAATTAGTGTGGTTAATGAATCTCATGAAATGGTCCCATTATTTGGATTCACACTATTCAAAGTGATATTTCTATGGACAATAGGGTAGCTGGTTCCAGCTCAACAGAAATACTCAATGAAAATTTTTAAACATAATTTTTATTTGTTTAGTAATGAAATATAACAGTAAAGCGTTAAAAGAATATACTTTAAACCCATTACTGAACAGTAAAAGATTAAACGAATATGCAACTTAAATGTATTTTTAACAAAGTCACAGAGTAGTTATAGAAAGCAAAATAAAAACTCAAAAAAAATCTAAATAAGATTGCTAACTATCTTCTAGATTGATAGATCTCATAAATATTTAAAATCAATCAATCAAGTGAACAAAGGACAAGCTGGAGGATCAACCCATATCGAAAGTGTACCTGCTATCTCCTGTATTCCACTGCAGTTCTTCAAAATGAGCCTCTTCGTTTTTGAACTTTCCTCAAATGGAATCTTCCTTTTCTCCATTTTGCATGCACAGCGATTAAGATCTAAAAACCCAATGGCAACTGAGCGTGTGCTAGCCTCAACTGCATGGGCACTAGCCTTGCTTGCTTGCTTGATTGATTGAACTTGTCCCTGCCCATCTCCCCCCAATGGGGGACTCTGGGCGGCTTATAACATATTAAAGCAATAAATAAATATACAGTTAAAAATTAAAGAGTTAAAATTCATTAACTGAATTTTGGCTTGCATTAACTGCAACCTGGTATCAATTTATAATTTGCATTCAATCAAATATCACACTATTCAAACTCGCACTGATTGTGGCCTATGTGTATAGAAGTACACATTTGGAGAGGCTGAAATAGGTAGCCTATCATCTGAAAACAGCAACATGGAACTCCTGAATGAAACAATATCTGTAGTAGGTATGAAGCAGAACGAGAGAGGTCTGCTTACCTCTTCTGTTAATGATTGCATTATTGCTGTTCTGTTCTTTGCCAGGGAACTTATGATAGTTGACTTGATGGAATAGACATTTTAATATAAATAAATATCAATAAATAATACATTATCCGGATCTGCAGCAGTCATGTTGCCTTCTGTAATTTATATAAATTGAAGAGGGCATTTATTTTGGTTTGGAGTCTTTCCTTCAGCATTCTATCTATTGCATTCCTGTAGTGCATGATCTACAGCTAATTCCTTTTACAGAAAAAATAATTTATTACAAAATGATAATGAATCTTAATCCAGCAAAATGACTTCTCCTATGCAGTGTAAATCTGAGGATAAGCCATCATTTTCAGTTAGTAGTATAATTCCACTCTATTCCATGCTGTCAAAGTGTATTTTTCTAAACTTTATTATTTCTGCTATCATTCCTTTACACTTTCCCAAGTCTGTTTTTTTTTAAATAAAAGCCTTAAATTCTATTATAGTAATAAACTGAGATAGAGCAAACTGTGGATTATGGCCTCCTTTAATGGTCCTTTTAGCCATTAGACTGTGGAAAATAACAAAAATCACACACTAGCTCAGCCTGGTGTCCATTCCATGTATTGGACCATTAACATCTATCATCTCCAGTGTACATGTTCAACAAAAAGCAAGGGGGTGATAGGAACTGTATGCCAACACATCTGTAGACCAATAGGTTATGGAAAAATGATATAATTCATCATGATGAGGATCATGTTTTACTTGCCAGTGCATTCCTACCCTTCAAATATTTGTTAATTGCCAGCCACCCAGAAAAATTAATCTGAAATGTTGATTACATCATGGCGTACATTCATCTATTTCTGCATGGGTCTTACCTGAGACCCTGTGACCTGCTTTAACTTGAAAAGTAATGATTAGCTTGATTCCTGAGTTTCATGGAGCAGCAAATTGGATGATCCCATTAGTGAAAGAGGGAAAGGGATTTTTCAAGATTCTCCCTTATTCCACGCACCTCACCCACTTGTAGCTTTTCACTGTTGTCTTTAAACATCTGCTTTGGGTTACCAGATCCTTTATAACAGTAGAAAAAGATGGAGAAGGAAAGAGGAACTGTAAACATTATTGCTTCATCAGTTTCATCATCAGTCGGGATACCCCACTGAAACCCATTTTCCACCACAAATGGAAAGACCCCTTCTGTTAATGGAGAGTAAATCTAGATCCAAATTATATCATCTGAGCTTGCATTGCCAGGCCTTGTATCAATGTGATATGGGCAGGCCACTCTCTCAGCTCATTGGAAAGACCAACAATTTCTGGCATTCTTCATTTGGAACTTTTCCCATTTTAGCTTGTCACAATATCCGTTTGTGTTATAGCATCTTCCCCTTCCACATATACTCACCTGTTCCTCAGTTGGAAAAAAGAACCTCAGCTGATACCAGGATCTCAGATTTAAGCCTTTACGGTAAGGCAGAAAGATGTCAAAAAGTCAGATGAAATTTGAGAAATACCAAAATGCTAGTTAAAGATTTGATTGCTGACAGACACACCCTATGGAATACAATTTATTGCCATACTGGTTATTGAAATTATGTTTGTCCAATGGGAAGAATGGAAAAGAAACCAACATTATTGGAGGGAACATTGACTCAAGGTGCCTTCTCAGGCAAACATCTGCCAGAACAATAGAAGATGACTGATAAACATTCTTTGTGAATTATTTCTAGAGTGAAAACACTAGGAATGAGTAATTCATTCATTCCTGCTTATGTATGCATTGGTTTCCATGATGTATTTCTCCAGACAACAGGTACTGAACCACTGAAAATATAGTTCAGGTCGAGCTATGATACCTTAACTTAAAATTTGTCATTCACTTCAGATGAGATTAACTTTTAGGGTTATGGTTCAGAAAACTGCTCCTAATATATGACAGAACCCAAAGAAAACAATCCATAACTATTTTTTTTAAATCCTTTTAAACCTAAATACAAAACAAATGATACATGAGCAACCAGAAAAACTGGGTTTTGGAAAAATTGCTGTAGACTGCTTCCTAATCTGGTAAGGTATAATATAGCATACTACTATTTTCCTCTTTTTAATGTCAAACAGCTTATTTCAGATAAAGGATTAGATTTAATAAGATGGTTGTTTTAAATACCAATTGATTATTTAAAGCATTTTTATTTATAAGTGCCCATTAAAAAGTACTTAGAAACACACCAATCTGGACAAAGAAGTGGCTGCTAAACATTCCTTCCTAGACTCATAATTTTTTTAAAAAAAATTAAAATGAGATTCTTGGTGCCACTGGGTAATGTGAATTATGATTATGGGTTGTTTCTTCCTTTGCATAATAATATATCTATCTTTCTTTTTGGAAATGGGATATACAGACCCTACTGAACAGGAAAAAAAAGTCTGTCTTGATATGTTCCATTTACACTGGGAAATGTGATTTATAAATACAGTAGCTTGTTTTAATGTAAATCTCATACAGTATGATAAGGTAGAAGACAGCAGTTTGTAGCTCATCTAAATGTAAAAAGGTCAGATTAAGCCTGACTCCTGGTAGCTATTTTCGCGCAGTTTTCTTGGAACAATTGAGGAAGTGATCTGCCTTCTTCCAGGAAGGATTTTGGAATTCCCAGCAGCTCTAGGTCTCAATTAAAACAAATAAAAAGCCCAACATTTTTTCACAATCCCACCCCCCGCCAAGATGAATAGGTGAGGACCCTTCACTATGTTATTTAATATTTATATTACCTTTATAAAAGAAGTCTGTTACATAGTAGAAGCCCCCAAAGGGCAGAGGGAGGGCAGAAGGCCTTGAAAAGAGAAAAGAGAACATGTGGTGCTAGTGCTAGATTCCCACAATCAACTATGTGGACATTATTCATTTCTGCATTTTCTTTCATTATCCTTGACTGTAGACTTTTTTATATCACAAATATATGGAAATTTACTCCTTTCAAATATGATAATGGTAATCACCATCATCATCATAAACTGCATTAATTTTTATTGGTGCAGATTAAGCCTAAATGAGGCCTTTTGGTTAATCAGTGTCCCAGGAATGAATCTGTGTTTATATGGTATATGTAAAAGTAGAAATAGACAACTACTAACTCTTTACTTATTTTTAAAAGCTTTTTGCAAGAATTAAGTTCAGATTTCTGATTAGAGTGATATACTTCACTCTTGTCAGCCCACTAGACAGAAGAGACAAGGGCTTCAGCTTTACAATCCAATAGGAAGTAATACGGCTTCTGTGCACAGACAACTCTAATAATAGGCTATGTATTGTCATGACTTACAACACTAAAACAGCTGGTTATTGTTATTCAGTCATTCAGCCACTTCTGACTCTTCATATTTCAATAGTTTACTGACAATAATTGTCATTAACGGCTTCTTTGAGTTCTCTTAAACTTGTGCTCATTGATAGTATCTAACCATTGGCTTCAATTTTCCAAGCATCAGGTTAATCTCCAAAGTCACAATTGTCCAAAATATTTAAACTTTAGCTTTGTTATTAGTTCTAAACCAGTAATCTGTCTGGTTTAACTTTTTGTTGTATTGAATTATTTGTTCTTCTTGCCATCCAAGGTAGTCTCAAATCTTTTCTAGCACCACAGTTCAAAGCCTTGATTTTCAAAGTTTCAAAACCTTGAAAGGTTCAACCTTTCTGAGAATCCACTTTCACAGCCATATGTTACAAGTGGAAAGACCATAAAAATAGATGCATTAGCTGGACATATGTCTCTGCATGGTAGTATTTTGTCTCCATTTGTCAGTTTTTCTCCCAATAAGCAGACATCTCTATTTCATGGTTCTGGCCGTCTCTGGATTTTTCAGCCCATGAAGATCAGGTCTGTTACTACTTCTACTATTTTTGCCTATTTTTTAATCTATTTACATTGGGTTGACACTAACACTTGACACAATCTTAGTGGTGTGTGTGTGTGTGTGTGTGAGAGAGAGAGAGAGAGAGAGAGAGAGAGAGAGAGAGAGATGGAGAGAGAGCACATTGGACTGGCTTGTTGGACTCTTGTTTTGACCTTCACAAATCTTTCTCACTTCCAGCCACCAAAGGAATATCATCTATATCATCTGTTGGATATATAAATCAAATTTATAGTATATTTATATAAATAAATAAATATCCATTTTTTCAGGTATTTCATTTCAATTCCTGCAGCTTTGTTGTTAACAATATTTTCTAGGGCCCATTTAAATGCACTTTGCAGAACAACTGGCTCAGGCTCAATGATCATAACTTCATACATACAGTGTCTGTAATTTTGGAGGGTTCTTTGTATAGTTTTGTATTTCATGCGATCACTTTTTTAGAACTTTTTTCTCTGTGTAAAGGTTCTCTTGATTTCTTTAATTGTCTTAAATGAATGTCCTTCTTGTTCTGTAGTTAATTCTTTGGATTTCTTAAATACATCTCTTTGAGTCGTTCCTCTTTGAAGACAATATTTGGGTAAATTTTCCTCTGTTGTTGCTTTTTGGGTTTTTTGCCATCCCTCATTTGTTTTCACTCTATCAATAGATAGCCTGCCACCTTCTTTTGCTTTTAGCAATGCAGAATACCTTTAATTACTTTGATGAATTTCAGTCCAGAATTCTTCAGGCACTCTGTCAAATCTAGTTCATTACATCTGTCCTTTACCACATCTTCATGGAATATTGCTGAGGTTGTATCTTTATGGCTTAATGATTTCGTTTCTTCTTTAGTTTAGACTGAAATTGTGTAGGAAGTTCATGAGCTGCAATCAGCACCAAATCTTAGTATTGTTGGCTGAATAGAGTTTATCCATTTTTTCTTGTAAAAAAAAGTCAATTTGATTCCAGTGTTGTCTGTATAGTGATATCGAAGCTGTCTATGTATAGGCCACATTTTCCTGTTATTTCAGATGTTATTCCAACTTTAGCATTTTAGTCACCTGTGATGAGTATAATATTTGGGGGTGGGGGTTGCAAGGACAAAGCTTTGCAAGTTGAGATGCAACTATTAAATAAGAGCTTCTTCTGTATTTGTGGTTGGAGCATAGACTTGGACGTGGACCATCATAATATTGAAAGGTTTGCCTTGGACTCAGATTGAGATTGTTGTGTTATTTCTTGGGTTATATCCAAGTACAGACTTTAGAACTCTTCTGTTACCAATACTATCTACTCTATTCCATGTTGTTTTTTTCCACAGTAGAAGATCTGATGGCCCTCTGATATGAACATTCCAGTTCATTTCAGTCCTGAGGTTCCCACTATCTGAGTGTTGAAGATTTTAGAGTTTTATATGGGAAGTATAGCATTAGACTGAAAACTAGAATTGAAATTAATGATACAAGTATTAATGTTCAAGACAAAATGATGAAGAGGAATATATAAATGGTGTGAAAATGTTGTAAATAGTGTAGATGTTAATTGGAGAAATATTAACATATGTATGTGGTTTGTTTATGGGGTGGCTTTATGACTCGTTTACCATGAACTTGAATCTGTGCCTGAAGATTGTGTCTGAAGATTAGAAGAATGTCATTACTGTATTGCTATAAAAAGGAAAAGGTTGCAAGACTGAATGCAAAAACTACAGGAGGCTTAATTTATTTAGTATTCTTGAGAAAGCGTTTGGCAGAATTGTGACTGAAAGAGTAAAAGAGGTAAAAATAAGTAAAATTTGTGAAGTGCAATATAACTTTGTGCCAGGAATGGAGAGTGCAGAACAGATGTTTTGCTCTTCAACAGGTCATGGAGAACTGTACAGATGTGAGAAAGAAGGTTTATTATTCTTTCTTGATTTGGACAAAGCATATTGATAATGAATAGACTTGAATTATGCAATGTTGTGTGTGAATATGGAATTGAAAGTTGGTTGTTGAATATAATAACAGTAGTATAAAATGGGAATAAAGCATGTGTGAGAATAAATAGAAAGCTTTGTAAATAACTCAGCATTAATCAAGGAATAAGGCAAGAATGTGTAATGTCTTCTTGCTGGTTTAATATATTTATAGTTAAATGTATAAGGAATGTCAGTATTGCTGTTAGATTGGGGACATGAATATACTTTTGTATACAGATGGTGCAAGACTTTTGGCAGAAAACTTGAATGATTTGCAGTAAATATAAGATAGATTGTATGATAGAATGAGGAGTATGGATCTGAAAATTAATACATCAAAGACCAAGGAAGTTGTGTTTGACAGGAAAAATAGAAGGAATAATTTATATATGTGGTGCAAAATGAGAGCAAGCTAATGAATATGTTCACTTTGGTGGAATGTTTACTAAATATGGGCAGATGGGTGGAGAAAATTTAAGGCATTCCAGTGCTGATATACAAAGATAGTATGTTGTTTGCCCCACCTCCATAGAAAGCAAGTACTCCCAGAGTTTTTTTTACCAAGATTTATTGAAAGGGGATAGGATAAATTCTAAATTTAAGTCTGTAAGCCGCCCAGAGTCACTGTGTGTGAGCTGGGTAGCCATATACATTTTTTTAATAAATAGTTACAAAAATCTCCGCAACTTGATTCACTTTCCTCTTTAGAATTCAGTTGATCTCCCAGGTTCCTAAAATGGAGACTTTCTCAGTGTTTTACCAATGGCTCCTGTGTAAACTCATGAGGAGGCTATCTTAACTGATAATGGAGGAATGTCCAGCTGGTTAGAATCTGGCTATCTCTCCATTAACAGGAATGAATGTTTGTTTGTCAAAAGAGCAAACTGGGATTTTTTTCTGCCTATTTTGTTACATTGGAGTGAGAATTGTATATGTTAGGAAAGGCATAAACGTTGAATACAGTGGAAATGTGGCACTTAAGAAGAGTGAGAAACTTGTGATTGGATGGAGTTGATGAGATAAGTGAGAAGTTTAAAGAACAAAAGGCAGCATATAAAACACTGGATGGATATAGTGGAAGCAAGAACAGCTTATCTCAATATTGGAAAGTCAAGGATAGGGCTGACATGCATTGCTATAATTTTGCTTGGTTATATTAGTGTACACTATTCAAGCTCTATTCACATCTGAATAGCGCTATAGAGCTGCATCATTCTTTCACAAAGAAAATGGACAACATTTAATTTCAGCTGCTCCAGAGAGCAATTTTTGAATACATGAGAGGAAATTACACGATATTATACTGAATATAGTGAATCAGATTGCTTTACAGGATGGTGGTGTCTCCATCACTCAGAGACAGTAACATCATCTGGGATGCTGGAGTTGCAGATCCAGCTGTAATGCTGATGTTTAGCCAGGAATACTTTTTCTTAGCCTTGCCTGCTACTGTATAGTGTTCTTCCTCAAAACAAAGGTGAGACTACCTTGGTTCATTCTGTGCAGCCCTGCATTTGGACTATGACAAGCAGAGTATTCTACCTGCACTTGGAGTTATGTAGAAGGCATCTGGAAACTGCAACTGGGGTAAAATGAAATTTGAGAACTAATTAATGTATTTACCGAAGTTACAAGATTATGCCAGTCTGGCCCACTGTGTATGAAGGAATCCATCATTTTCCCTAATTTTTCCCCCTGCAAGCAGCATTGGGTTTACTCTATTTCCATTGGGGTGGGGGGTGGGGGTAGAAGGGAGTAAGGTGTTGTGTGTTCATCCCAAAAGCTCATCACTGCTTCATCGATAGTATTTTCAGTGGGGTAATAAATTGGACCACAGATTGTCTCCGGCATGTTTTCTGAAACCCTCACCAGCCATTGATCTATCTGGAAATAATCCACTGAAGTTTCATGATGCTTAGGTAAAAGGCAAGCTAATGTACATATGAATATTCTTCACATTTATTAATTGAATGGCAACCAATATCTAACTTTGTACATTAATGCTAGAGGATTACATGGGAAGTGAAGGATGAAATCATTTTACTAAAAGGCAAACAACTGAAAGTATTGAACATTCCTGTAGGGCTTCATACTGTTCTTTTTCATAGGTTTCTCTGGCTGGGTGAATGACTGTATATCACTTCTTTAACCTTTGGTATTCATTTCCATTGACTGTGAAAAAAAGTGGTCAAATAAGTGAATAAAGTTTTTTTTTTTTAAAGGAAAGTTAGATTGAGGGGGGAAAGTGTAATTCATGATGGTCCAAATCTTAAAAGCTTCTTGGGATTGCAATAAAAAAGCAATCTCAGATTGCTGCTAATTGCTATCTTTGCAACCTGGACTCCATAAATGTCACAGAAGCCTAAATTGGTCTCCTTAAAACAAAACAAAACAAAACAGCCTTGATTCAGCTGGGTCCTATTCTTTAGGGGAGAATCCTGGGGTCAAGTGTTTACAACCACAACTGGCACTCTGCAGACTCCCAGGACAGAGTGGAGAAAGTACAGTTTATTGTCATCCTGCCAATACCATAAAGGTCCAGTCTGGAATAAGCCTCCCTGAGGAGATTCTTTCACCTGATAAAAATGAAGTCATGTCTCTCTTCCTACTGTGCTTGAGAGGGATTTCCCCAGTGAACAGGTTCAGAAATGTACACGATAAAATTAGGGTGGAGACAAATGTCTGTTGTGTTGAGGGGTTTTTTTTTTTAAAGAAATAGTGTGGAAAATTTCCATGTGGAAATTTTGAGGGGGAAAAAAGTTCCCAACCATTGGAAAGGGGACCACCTTTATTATTGGTAAGCCTCTTAGCTTTCTATTTTACAGAGAATCAAACTAGTTTTGACCTCATTTCAAATCATATATGTCTATTATTGTCACCTGCAGCATAATCCACTGACAGAATAGAAATCAAACTTTGACAGAGTCATGAACCTTTCCGAGAAATTCCAGAAAAGTGGTTGCCCACACCACTTAGCACATTAGTTACCCTGTGCTTGTTGAATGCTCACAAAAGACACATGGCATGAAGATTTGCCCTAAAATGGTCCTCTGCAAGTTCCTTTGACCGTAAGAAAGAACTGTTTTAACAATACCAGCAGTGTGAAAACAGGTGTGCTAATGGGATGTTGAGCAAAGTATTTCAAGCTTCCTTCCAGGCCCTAGTAATTGCTCACCAGACACTACAGGACAAGCTGCCTGATAAAATTCAGAGTCTGTAATGAGGCAGACAGGCATGATAACACAGCAATAAATCACAGCCTTTACTGTATATTCCCTGGACAGATGGCAAAGGGGTTTCAGTCAGAAGTCAAGATCAAACCTGTAAGTAAGCACCATGTTACACTCTCATTCACATCTGAACCTTTGTCTTCTCTGTTTCTTGTTTTCTGTCTCCATTGAAGGAATGTATTTCCCAATCTTATTGCTGCAATCTAGGGAGATCCAGACTGAATGAACAATGCCCTTTGGAATTGCTCTGTAGTAATTATGCAAAATATTTTTTGTTCAAGGATTTTATCCTTATAATGGTTGACACAAAGTAGACTCACTGAGTATGTGTGAATATCAACAGCTACAGTATTGGTTTTAAACCGGTGGTGGGGAACCAGCAGCCTTCAGTTACAGGGAAAATTAATCTGGTGCTGAATTCTTTTTATATAAAATATTTGCCTTTAAGCAGTCCCAGCTATCAGTCACACAGAGAGCAACAGCAAATTGAGTCTGCTAGCTTCTACTGTTTCCCCCCACCCCTAGAAAAGTTAATTTTTTAAAAAGCTAGTTGGGTTTAAATAACATTTATATTAGAGAAATTTATATTGAAAAGAACAGATATTGGGGTAGTTGGATTAAAAAAATACTAATTTGCAAATAGTTTTGCAAACTATAGTATTGAAGAAACATATGCCACAAATCTATACCAGAATTGTGATGAGGATGATTTAATCTAGTCTTATGCTAGATTAATTTTACAGAATAGGAGTAAAATATGAGAACAGTTTAAAATTGAAATGCACATTCCTACTTCAGCCAGTTTTTCTTTATTCTTTTTCTTCATTCTTTCTCTTGCTTTCTTTTCCATTTGTTAACCCTATGATCCATCCTCTACAGTTCTTTTCATAATATTTGTTAATTTCTTTCCACCTACAATATTGCTCAGCAACTTGAACATATATATGCCATAAAATTTATTCCCTAATCAGCCAATTATAGAATGGGATTGGTGAATGCAAATCCTTTACAGTTTCCTTTGTCCCCCATATTAATTTTTGTGACTTATTAACCTTTAAATAAATGGTTATGGGGAGAAATTTGTCTCATTATGGGGAATCTCTACAATGTCTGCTCATTGAGCAGTGGGAGAAAAAGAGTAGCTATTTTTTACCCACCCCAAAATTATAACTTGCAACTACCAGTATGTAGTCTGGCAGACTTTATCTCTGTAGAAAGGGCAAGAAGACCTGCAAATGTTATCTGAATATATGAAGGGAAAAAAAATAGGTATATTTTAAAGAAAAAACAAACATCAATGTATTGCAGAGATTAAGAAAACCAAACCAAATCAATCAATCAAACAAAAATTCTTGCATTTCTTTGTCTTATTCCTTTCAGATTTCATCCATTTCTAGTATGTGAGCTATATATGTTTGTGGGAGGTACAATGCCTCAGGTTTCAAGTTTCAAGTGTTAGTCTAAAATAGATTGTTTTTACAAATTCTATTCTGTGATCTAATGTCAGTCTTGAGGTCACTGTGGAGCACTAGCAGGACGTCAAACCATCTTATAATCCTGCCATTTGCAGTATTTGGGTTAAAAAGTCCATTCTTTCCCCAATATGTATTGTTCTGTTACATAATCCCCAAGGGCTTTTCTTGGATTCAGTTTCTTGTGAAGGGTGGCATGAATGTGTGATTGAACTGCCACTGATAGATAGAACATGTATGGGTAGCAAAGCCAGTAGAATATGTGAATCAGCCAGAACCCAATTCAGCATTTGAAGATGGCAAGATTCTCGTGCTGTCATTTTTCCTAATAAATGTTACTAATCAGAGCTCAGAGAGACTTGTTTCTTGGTTGTTCTTTTCTAATTCTGATTGTTGCTAACAATGTAAAACATTTGCAAAAGTGATAAAAACTTGTTGGACAGATTCCCTTTTCCACCACTAAATCCCCACCCTCACCTTTCTCCATCTACATACAGAAAGCTACAACAATGCTGGAGATTCTGCAAATCCAGAAAGCCAAACGACTTTGTGGGGTTTCCCCCCATGACGCTGCTTAAATCATCTTCCAAATCTCCCCAAAGCAATTCAAAGGCCCTTAAACTGAATCAATATCTTGAACTGATTTGAAGATCTGTTCTGAAGACACAATTCAAAGGAAAAATCTGATGAAATCTCTTCTAATCAAACTACGTATGTTTTTGAAGCTTGGTATAGTCCTAATATTCCCTGTAAAAATACTTTATATAGTTAAAGACACATAATTTATGCCACAACACAGATTGTATTGGATTTGTTGTTGCTATTGTTGTTCCTTTGAGTCTCTTTTGACTCCTGGTGACTGCCTGGACTAGTCCCTGCAGTTTTCTTGGCAAGGTTTCTTGGAAGTGGTTTGCCATTGCCTTCTTCCTAGGGCTGAGAGAGAGAGACTGGCCCAAAGTCACCCATCTGGCTTTGTACCTAAGGCAGGACTAGAACTCATGGTCTCCCAGTTTCTAGCCTGATGCCTTAACCACTACACCAAACTGGCTTTCTGTGTTGGAAATCACTGTAGGTAATTTCCAGTTTAGTTTGCATGTAGTAAACACCCAGTCAGTCCCTATATCAGATCAGAGCAAGCATACACATCACTCAGTTCAGCTACACACACACACATATATATCAGTGTTTATTTATTACATATTAGCAAACATTAAAAAAATAATTTTGCTAAGTAAGTTAAAATGAAAGTGAACGGTTTTAAGACTTTATACTCTGAACACCTCATTTTATCTTTTGGCCCTTCTCACTTGTGGCCTCAGATGTGTTTCACAAGATCCACACTAGAATCTCCAGAGTTAGAGCATGTATGAATCAGCCTGTAGCATTCAAGGCTATTACTTATTTATTTTAATTTTCATTTATTTATTTATTTGTTTCAATTTTTTATTATTTATTTACTATAAATAAATTTTATTATTTAGCATCAAGTATCTAATGTTTGACTGGATTCTTTTTTCCCCCTTCATAGCCATTCTTATATACATTACAATTTATAGTAATAAAGTGTTCTGAGTAATGGCAGGGCCATTTAATTTCCTTCCATTGGGGGGAGATTAAAAAATGTCACGTTGGTAGCTATAACCTATGTGAACAAAACCCCACCCCCTTATTTATATATATTGCATGTGCAACATACTTTAAAAAAGAGTGAGGCTTTGATCACATGATGTGGTTTCCATTATACCTTTTTGATACCCACTGTGGATGTCTCTGCCAGGCCCGATCTGGCTCTTTGTTTTTCAAGCAATAGATATTGAAGCAGAAAATTATAGATTCAAAACCGTAGCTTTTTGTTTTGGAATGTATACTTCATTTCCTTGTACATCTTCTCTTGAGTAAATTACTTTTATTTTAGTTTACAAGTTTTCTTTTTAGTAAATTGACGTTTTGTGACTATTCAGTCATCACAATTTCAAATGTTCTCACTGCTCCCCAAAATTCGGAAACAGTCCATTATAAAAGAGACTTGTGATGTCTTATATTCTCTTCAAAATAATTCATGAGATGCAACTGCAGAAAAGGGTGAAAGGGAAATGGGGTGGGAGGGAGAAAGAGAGAGAGAGAGAGATTTTTTATTTAAGATGCTTAAATAAGCATTTTGAACTCTAATATTACTATGTCATGCATCACACAGCATTTGCCCTTTTTGTAGTATAATTTAATTATACTAAAATGATGGTTTTTTACATTCCCTTTTTTTTTATCCATTATGAAAGCCAATATGTTCCATTCCCAGGTTCCAAAAAAAGTCTCATAACTATGACAATACATAGTATTACTTTTGTCTATGCTTTTATTTTAAATTCTTTGTGCATTCATTTTATTATGTAATGTCCACTGTGTAGGTATCACTGCAATATGTATGATTTAACTGTCTCATCAAATTAAAATCCATGACATGGATCTCCTTTACAATAGAATAAATCTTTTTTTATTTATTTGATTGATTCCTTTCCTTTAGAAGCTCTGTGTCTTCAGCAAAACAACTGCTTTTCCGAAGTGAACAGCAACTCCTTTGTTTTAATGAAGTTTTCATGAAAAGCATATTTACCCAGCTGCACTTTCTAGTCCATGTAAATCTGTGCAAAACATTATTATAGACTTTTTAAAAATTCTAGTTAGGCAATTAATATGGAAAGGAAGGGAATGCAGATTCACAGCATCTTTTTACAATAAAAGATCTCCGGTCTGCAGTTCTGGAGCCCTAGAAACAGTCAGTATAGACAGTACTGAACCAGATAACCAACAGTTAACCTGACTGATTAACATAGCAACATAATGTGTTCCTCACCAAGCAACTATTCCATATAGGTGCTTCCCTTTTTTTAGGCCAACATGAAAGCACAATGTAGAAGTAATGATAA
Source organism: Python bivittatus (assembly GCF_059951505.1). Classification (NCBI taxonomy): domain Eukaryota; kingdom Metazoa; phylum Chordata; class Lepidosauria; order Squamata; family Pythonidae; genus Python; species Python bivittatus. The sequence goes on from NW_028277098.1 coordinate 80,639,900, forward strand.
TATTCCCCTCTGTTTTTTCCCCCAAATAAGTGATTCCTTCTTTTGTAGGATGTACTTCCTAATATACCCACTATATGTAATTTTCCTTTTTAAAAAATTTTAATTTTTATTAAAGCTTTTAAAGAGAAGGTAAAAACTAACACAAACTAATATAAAGTAAGGAAGAAAAAGAAAAAGAAAAAAGAAAAAAGAAAAAAGAAAAAAGAAAAAAGAAAAAAGAAAGAAAGAAAGAAAGAAAGAAAGAAAGAAAGAAAGAAAGAAAGAAAGAAAGAGAAAGAAAGAAAGAAAGAAAGAAAGAAAGAAAGAAAGAAAGAAAGAAAAGAAAAAAGTTAGGAAAAAATAGAAAAGAAAGAAAAACAAAGAAGTGGCTTCCAATATTCTTCACAGTGCTTATAAGTACAAATATATTTTAGCCTCTCTGTCTAATGGTACATCATATTACTCTTCTTTCTATAATCTATCCTCTCTAGTCATCAAAATCATAAATCACAAGTTCATTTTTTTCATTTTTACACAAAAGTCCATAAGAGGCTTCCAGTAGATAGTGTATTTTCTCTCATCAAAGAAGTCAATTTATCCATTTCAGCAAAATCTATCAACTTCACCAACCATTCCTCCACAGCGGGTAATGTCAAATCTTTCTATCTCTGTGCATATAGGAATATCACTGCAGTAATCATATATTGAAATAATCTTCCATGTTTTTTTTTTCTGTGTATTGTCAAAGGCTTTCACGGCCGGCATACAATGGCTGGTGTGGGTCTTCCGGGCTGTGTGGCCGTGTTCTGGAAGTTTTGTTTCCTAACGTTTTGCCAGCACCTGTGACCGGCATCTTCAGAGGGCAGGAGCACAGACAGGAGCAGTTCTCTCTGTGCCCAGGGGGATGTGACCCTTTTGTGGGTATTTATAGAGATCTGAGGGGGGGGGAAAGGGGGGATTGGGGGGTGGGGGGGTTGGTTACTGAGTGGTTGCTTGTTTTGGTGTCACATCTGTGTGTATCTTCCTGGGGATTAGGCAGGGTTTTTTCTTCTGTTGAATTGTTAACAAGGGGCTGCTGGGGGTGATTAGCAAGTTCATTGTGTGAACTGTTCACACGCCTGGTGGTTGAGCTGAGTTTGTTGACCTTTTGCAGGCTGGTCTGAAGATGCCGGTCACAGGTGCTGGTGAAACGTTAGGAAACAAAACTTCCAGAACACGGCCACACAGCCCGGAAGACCCACACCAGCCATCGGGTTTTTTTCTGTTTGCCCATTAATCCTGAAAGGAAAAGTTCCAGCTTCAACTGAATGCTGATCTTTAAAATCTTCTGTATCAAAGTATGTATTTGAATCCAATTGTTTTTAGCTTTTTTACATGTCCACCAAGCATGATAAAATGTCCCTTCATGCTGTTCATATTTCCAACATACATTTGAAGTATCTTTATACATTCTAGATAATTTTTCAGGTGCCATGTACCAACGATACATCATTTTATAAAAATTATCTTTAAGATCATAATACAATGTAAATTTCAACCCTTTTAATCACATATTTTCCCACTGATCCATTTGTAAATTATAACCAAAGTTTTTAGGCCATTTTATCACACATTCTTTAACCTGTTCTTCCTCTGTTTCAAATTTCAACAAAAGTTTATTCATTTTAGCAATTACATGTTCATAATCAGTACACAATTGTATTTCAAATTCTGACTTACTTTGCTCCATACTTTAAGTCTTTTTATCCATTTTAAATCTTTCAGGTAACTGTAAATGGGAAAACCATTGACAACTATATCCTTCTGCTATTAATTTTCCCTGATATACACATTTTGGTTCTTTCTGTTATCCCTCTTTAATCAGAGGGCTCTATAATTCCAAAAAAAAATGCCAAAGAATAGGAATAGTTGTGTTCTAGCCTGCGTATTAGTCTGGGAAGAGGACACTGAGTTTATTCAAATTAAACATGTGCGTCATAGGAATCCTGTCCTCCCATCATTAGCATGAACCAACAGAACTCCTGCAAAATAAACAGTTTACCTTCCAAAAATTGTTGATGAAGGAAGCTGTTAGTTATTACACTGTCTCCAAATTAAAGATACTTCTACACCACTGTATGCACCTCTTCAGAATTAGCTCTGGATCTGCTTTCATAATGCTAAGGAACTAAGTGTGGTATTTCTGACTCCACAGCAAAGCCAGAAGTCACTGTAGTTGTGTAGCCCTTGTGGACAATCTCTTTTCCCATTTATAAAAATTCTTGCCTAATCCTGCTTCCTGACCAGACATTATTTTCCTTTGCAGGTTGAAGCTCATCCTTTCTCTTTGCTTTTATATACAGTGGTACCTCGGTTCACGAACTTAATTCGTTACGCGACTCTGGTTGCGACCCGAATTGGTCGCGACCCAAATCAAATTTTCCCATAAGGTTCAATGTAAATACGGTTAATCCGTTCTGACCCTTCCGAATTTGGTCGTGACCCGATTTTGGTCGCGTCCCGAATCAAATTTTCCCATAAGGTTCAATGTAATTATGGTTAATCCATTCTGAACCATATGTATTTTTTTAAAAAAACCACAAAAATATGACACAAAGTACAGTACGAAGAGAGAGAACGCTAACCTTGCTCGACGCGACTTCTGGCGTGGAGGACAGGAAGGCGGGTGGGGAGGCGGTTATTGCTTGGAGGGAGAGTCCCCCTCCCTACAGAAAGCCACGACCACGTGTCACGGCAGGGAAAATGGCCGCAGATCCTGTTCGTCACCTGATGCGGAGTTTGCGAATGGAAGCAAAATTTTGCGAACGGTGCTGTTCGTGACCCAAATTGGTCGTGAACAGAAGCGTTCGTGACCTGAGGTACCACTGTATATATAAATATATATATTGCTTTTAATCCTACAACAGAACAGAAAATGAAAACAATAACCAGGTACACTAATAAATGATAGATGTTCACAGTGGTGGCAACTGATGCCCTGAGCAAACCATACACTCCCAGGCTGATTTGATTTTTCTCCCTCTCAGATTTGGTGCCCCATATAACTTGGCACCCTAGGCAGATCCCTAATTTGCTTGTATGGACATTGAACATCCTGGAGTTGAGCTCCTGAGTTGAGTATCCAATGTCTCTTCAAATATGCATTATTTAGGACTTATCATCCTCTCCCTCCCCCCAACTCACAAGCCAAACACTTTAGCAATGCATAGCCATGGTCAAAGTCCTGCCGGCACAATTGCCAACATGCTATCATTTTATGCTCATGGGGACTTTTTGATGTAATAGATAAAAAATGGCATGGTGACCAGTCACTTTTCCCCGCTTATTTTTTTCATTACACTTATGTATTATTTATTGTTTTGTTTGCTGGTTTGTTTTATTATATTTGCATGGCCACCCATCCCACTCTGGGTTACCAACATGATAAAAACATCAGTATAATAACAAATAACACAATATAATAAAAACATTTTGGGGGCATGATAAACCAATCATCAGCAAATTCATATATATCACAAACTCAACTATCTCCCAGGCTCCATGCTTGAGACAATTGCCACATCTTAGGGTTTTGCCAAAGGTCTGCAGTGTTGGGGCCATCTTAAACTTGGGTGCAATAATGTTCCAAAAGGCAGGTGCTTCAACACAGAAGGTACTGAAAAACATGGTGGTGTGTCTGGATAGCATTTGAGTTTGATGTCATTTTTGTGGAATGAGAATGGGGGTAATAATATAAATAAATAAATAAATAAATAAATAAATAAATAAATAAAGCTGCTGCTCAACACTGTCCAAATATACAGCCAAGATATTGCAATGGAGTTTGGACTGGACAAATGTGCCACTCTTACCATCAACAGGGGAAAAATAGTGAAAACTGAAGGAATCAAGATGCCCTATAGAAATAACATCAAGAGTCTGGATGAAAAAGATCACTACAAATACCTGGACATCCTTCAAGCTGACAACATCAAGCACACTGAAGTCAAGAAGAAGGTTAGTAGTGAATACATCATGAGAATGAAGATCTTAAAATCCAAACTCAGTTGCAGAAATACCATCAAGGCAATTAACATCTGGGCAATTCCAGTCATTAGATACACAGCTAATGTATCTGGACTGGACTCAAGCAGAACTAGAAGCCCTGGATAGGAAGACCAGAAAAATAATGACAATGAATCATGCCCTTTATCCACACAGCAGTGTTAACGGACCCTATTTACCAAGGAGCATTGGTGGGCATGTTGCAAGTACATAGATAGTTGAAGAAAAGAAAAGGGAATTGGAAGAATATTTGAAGGATAGTGAAGAAGATGCACTGAAGGTAGTATACCATGAAAGCATAGTGAAGAGACCAAACTGGCCTATAAGAAAGACCAAATGAAGAATAGAAAAGAGACATGGCAAGGCAAAGTACTACATGGCCATTACACAAAAAAACTAGCAGGCAAAGCAGATAACAAGAAGAGCTGGCAATGGCTAAGAGCAGGAAAGTTTAAGAAAGAAATAGAGGGGCTAATTATGGCTATACAAGACCAAGCCCTAAGAACAAATGCATACAAAGCCAGAAGCGAAAAGACAGCAACAGACAGTAAATGCCGCCTCTGCAAAGAAGCTGAAGAAACAGTGGACCACCTAGTCAGCTGCTGCAAGAAGATCACACAGACTAACTACAAACTACTGACAAAGTAGCAACAATTGTGTATTGGAATATCTGCAAGAAATGCCATTTGCCTGCAAGCAAGAACTGGTGGGACCACAAAACAGACAAAGTAATAGAAAATGAAGAAGCTAAATTGCTCTGGGACTTTAGAATTCAAACAGACAAGCACCTGCCACATACCACCCCAAACTTAACAATTATTAATAAGAAAGACAAAAAAGTCTGGATAATGGACATTGCAATACCTGGAGACAGCAGAAGAGAAGAGAAAGAACTGGAGAAAATCACAAAATCAAAGACCTGCAAATAGAAATAGAACAACTGTGGCAAAAGAAAGCAAAGATAGTACTAATAGGTGCCTTGGGTGCAATCCCAAAACATCTGGAGTACCACTTGAAGACTATCAGCATTGACAAAGTCACCATCAGTCAACTGCAAAAGGCAGCTTTACTTGGAATGGCTTATATGCTGTAACGATACCTTTAACACCATCAAACAACAACATCTGCCTATCTCAGTCCTTGGGAACAAAATAAATGGATAAAAATGCCAAATCCAGTCTAAACAAAAGGCTGACTGTGCAACCAACAATAATAGAATTTATATGCTGGCTGACTCCCAATGACTCTTGTTACTTCATGACTATTGATAATTCAAGGTGGGGCATAGAAATTCTTGGATGGTTTCCCTATTAGTCAGTCTTAGGGAGAGAAGGGAACCCCTGATTGGCCCACAATATTCTCAGCATTTTGATCCATGGAGAAAACGATTGACAGTTTAAACTTTTGTAAGGGATCAGGCAGTGGAAATGCAGAGGTACGGAAATGCTCTAAGCTGATGGGAATTTTTCTATCACTGAGGCATGTATACTATATTTGCCAACTTTCTCTAAATTTAGGATAAAGTGTTATGATATGATAAACTGAGTAGATCCAGACTATTATTAATAAATCAACTTAATAGTTGACTGCACTATAAAATTGATCTCTAGTAGGGTCTAGTCAGATTAGTTTCTTGATCATATTTTCTACTTGATCAATGATATGGAAAGATCCATTTTCACCCATTATGCAGAAGGTTTGCCACGGAGTGCACTTGTAACATCATGATGCAATTTATCCCAGACCTTGACATACGCATTCAAATATCTATCATGTTTGCATTAGATATAAATTTCAATCTTAGGTATAAACCTACAATTTTTTTTTTTAAATGCACCTGATTACATTACCAGATCATATTTTAAATTCTGTTAGCCACCTTGAATGTCCACTAGAGCAGAAAAGCAGGGTGTAAATCAAATACATAAACAAATTATCTAGGTCATCTTGCACAAATCTCATGCCATCAGCTATGTTGGGCTACAATTCCCATTTAGGAGTTCCTAGTCTTTGGACTAGTGGGCAGATTTAATGAATGAACTTATAAAATAACTTCCTTATGAAGCATTTCTACCTCATGATAATTTAAATCCTTTTTTTTTTTTCTCTCTCTCTGCTGAAATATGCCCCAATTGTGATTTTGGTAAGTTTTTGATTAGTCAATGGAAAGAAAGTGAATTCTTTTGACGGGCTTTTCCATTAGCTGCAGAGAGTCCAAAGATCCATTATCAATTCTTCTTTTCTCGAAGATGCATAATTTTCATCCATCCCAAAGCATAGTCCAGGATGATGGATTCAAATATTTCATCAAAAGAACAAGGCAGCCTATTGTAGTACAGTCCAAAGATGGCACCATCAAGAAACCAGTCTTTCAAAGAGACAATTCAGTAATATTCTCTGAGCAGATATTCCATGCCAAGAAGTTGCTCTGCAGCAGAGATTTTGGCAGCTACCGGTAATATAATTTATCTCTAGATTGATGTGAATCTTTGCGGCACTGGGAATATTTTAAAGATTTCCTTTGAACATGTAAGAAAATCTCCCACTTCCTAGCAGAAGAGAGGAATGCATTAAGAAGATTTTCCTTTAAAAAAAATATTTGCAAAAAAGGAAGAAATACAAAGACAATGGCTCCTTGAGTAGCTTATTTAAATGGAGTCAATTTCATACAACCACAGCAACAAGAAGTGGCTAGCATGCTATCATTCCTACTTCCCCAATCCTGTTTTTCCACTATTCAACAAAAGATAATTGACTTACTGCTTTATTTTTCAATATTTGTAAATCACCCCAATCAGAAAGATCATCAGTAGAATGAGCAGAAAGGGTGAAAGAGGTCTCCAGGCCTCTAGTAGAAAAGCATATGAGGACTGCACCACCTTTCCACTCCCAGAGAGCCTCCCTTTTAACGACTAAAGGGAGCATTTAAATTTTGGACAAAACGAGAACACGGCAGGGCAGAGCCATGTTGGAAAGCCATCAGGATCATAGCATATATGTTGAGTAAGCCCAGGATTTTCCATTTTTTTCTGGAATCAGGAGGGATGATGGGTTCTTTGTTTCTTATCTGTCCCGTGTCCATTTTCAGACATGCATCATCATTTTTGTGTGATGGATTAGATCATTCATTTTCAGCAATACTGGCCAGAATGGGTTCAAGAACCACAAAAAACTGAGCTCAGGGCCACATGCTGCCCTGGGGTTGCAGGTTGTCCTCTCTTCTTTTATCTTGTGGTTTCTGGGGCAGCCTTCTAGGGCCCATTGAATGCCTATCATATTTAGTCTATCCTTCTGTTCCATATCAGACTAAACTAACGATAAAAATAATTAGAAAGAGAGAGAGGGAGAGAGAGAGAGAGAGAGAGAGAGAGAGAGATAACAGCAAATAATGTAATAACACAAAATAATAGCATAACCTATGAAAAGGGAGGTGGTATTACTCATGCCAAAATGGTACAGGCAGTGGTATCCACAGGGAAAGGGTAAAAATCTGCAAGGTGTTAGATGTAGCATCATGATCAAAGCTCTGTCCTTTTGTAAATGCACATACAGTACAAGAGGAGTAGGTTTTGAGCGCAATGCTGCATCAACCATTGTGAAGTGATGCAGGCTTAATGCCACTTGTGAGAACAAAACTCCTCGTACAGAGTTCCAAAATCTGGCACTACCAGCAAAGTACCAGACTCTATATTGCCCCACTTTATCTGGAAGTTCTAACTTTTATTATCAATATTTAAACTTAATGAAAAAAAATCAGAAGAATAAATCAGGTCCCCAAATTGTTAACAATACAGAAGTCAGAGAGAAAGAATAATTTCCTGTACACTGTAATTCTTTTAAAATAAATGGCTTAAATCTTTAGCATTAGTCTCTTATTTTACTGAGATAGTCTTTTGCATGATGGAAAATGAAACTGCTATCATTGATTTTCCTTGTCTGAATGACAATGGTTGCCAGTCTTCCTATTACTGTAATTGCTGGCTAAATGAACTATAATTGTATTAAGAAGGAACTCTGAAATATGTATCTTCTACTGCAGAAGGAAGGAAGAAATGCTTTCTTAATGTCACTGAAAGAAATAATCTTGAATCTATATCTGTACAGTGCTCCCAGAGTGAGTTCCCTACCATCGCTGCTCTTGAAATTTTGGCAAATATATAGAAATTGATATAAAAATCAAGAAGATTAATGGACTGCTCCTTTATTTCTCTCTCTCTCTCTCTCTCTCTCTCTCTCTCTCTCTCTCTCTCACACACACACACACACACACACACACACACAGACACAAACACACTTTTCTGTCCTCAGGACAGAAAGGAAAAATACAAATGAAATAAGCAAGCAAACAAATAATATATTTTGTTTTTCAACTAAAATAGACTACTAACTGATGAGTACTTTCAATCTATCACAAATACAAGAGGTCAGAGATATATGAACTTATAGATTTACAGAGCTGAAAAGGACCATTTAGGCCAGTGAGACCTTTTCAGTGCAGGAATTCAAGTTAAATTATCCCCTTATAGTTGGCTATCTAGACTTGAACACATCCTACAACGAGCAGCCCACCAGTTCTTTGGATAAGTAGTCTCCCTGTTGAACTCCTGTTGCTATTACAAGCATTTTCTAATATTCTAATATTCAGTCAAAACCTTTCTTCCTCTAACTTGAATCTTTATTATATGTCCTGCACTTTGGATTGATGATGAATGGGGGTTGATCTATTTCTCTGTGACATCTTTTCAGGACTTTGCATAATGCTGTCCTAGGAAGGGAAGTAGCAACTAACTTAAGATCATGAAAGATAATGATATGGACACCAACAATAACAACGTAATCGTCTTTCTACTGACAATACATAGACCAATGCTATTCATTAAGAAAGATGGAGAAAATACCTATCTTCAAATTAGACTTCTGGAAACAGGTATTAAGAAGACCATGGACTCCAAGAAGAACCAAACTGTCAATCCTGGATGAAATAAAATGCAACTATCTGCTGAAGTGATGATCACAAGCAAAACTCAAAACTTGAGTAATACAGTACATAGTTGAGTAATACAGTACATAGTTGACCCATATAGAATAAAGTTGAATGATTTCTTCTGGTGAATTGGAAAGTAAACTTCTGTTGATGTAGTGTAGAATGGCATTTCCCTTATTATTCTGACCCTGTTGGCCCATATTAATGTTTTAGAATTGGGGTCCGACTGGGTAAATGTTATTAGTTAACCCACTATGAAGATGAGACAATGAAATCTGAACCTGGGATGTCCCTCATGAGTAGTTTCATCTCTTAGCCACAGTGCTACCTTATAAACTATTTTTCCTGGATAGGTGTTTGCTAAGATTATTTGTATTATCATCTATTCATCTTTATGGAGCTCAGCTGTGGACAACCAATGGCCCCAGAACTATAGGAATCTTCCAAACCCTGCTTATGATCCCAAAGTCACCTGTGACCCTACTGAGAATTGGAGGCCCATTTTGTCAGCATTTTGAGACAGGAAGCACATAAGAATTGTAGTGTAAGTCTTAACATTATGTTTACCTTTTTTTTTTAAATCAAGAACTCCTCCTGAATTCACCCAAAAAGAAAAAAGACAGTTGCATCCAGTTTGCTTCCTTGTCCCATTAAGTCCCTGAAGTTCCCTAAAACTGTTAAATTCATCTGGCAACAGTTAAAATGTTTGCCACAACTGCTTTAGCTGAAGGCTAAAATAAATAAGTACAAACATACATACATACATACATACATACATACATACATACATACAGCAACTCCATCTTATCTGTCCCTTAGGATCTATACGGTAGAGAATCTTGATTATAAATTTCAGCTGGTCCAGAATGTAGCAGTCCATGTTTGCTTCTTCAGTCTCAGCACAGCAACAGCAGCTGCACTGATTGCTAGTAGGTTCCTGAGCACAATTCAAGGTTCTGATTTTATAGCCTATGAAGGCCTATATGCTTTGTGGCCAAGAGTCTGTTGGAGTGGGCGGCCATAACCAATTCAAATTCAAATCCACCCTCCCAGACAGTTTCCATCCATCTTAACCAGGCAACCAGGAAATGCCTGAGGTTCCTACCAATCAGGAGATGTGGACGGAAAGGCCCCAAGAGTGGGTATGCTTTGTGGCAGCTCACCTATAATGGAACAGCTTGCCCCCTGAAATGAGGATGGCCTCCATTTTTCCTTCTGATTTATTTGTTGGTTGGTTGGTTGGTTTCTATAGTTACCTATATAGCCACCTATCTCACTGACATAACTCTGGGCAGTGTACAATAAAACAAACAATTAAAACAGCACTTAACCATTGAAAGCAATTAACATAAAATATAAACAAGATCACAGGAAAATGCACCAAAATCTCACACATAGTACAAACATCTTGTGGGCTCCCTATTACCATGGGATCCCCAAGCCTGCTGAAAAAAACACATTTTATGAAATATCCAGAAAGACAATAGGGTCGGGGCTAATCTCAACTTGGGAGGAATGATGTTCCTAAGAGTGGGTGCCATGTCAGAAAATGGTCCCATCAGATGGAACTCTTTAACAGATGGGACCTGTAATATGCCCCTCCTGCCAGACCTAATGGAATGGGTAGATGTAACTGGGGAGAGGTAGCCCCTCAAATAACCTGGCCCTATGTCATATAGGGCTTTAAAAGTCAAAACCAGCACCTTGGATACCATGGATAGCCACAAAAACAAACAAAAGGATCACAGAACAAATCAATTCAGAATTCTCACTTGAGGCATAAATAGCCAGGTTCAAATGATCATAATTTAGGTATATTATGCAAACACCTACCTCTCTGGTCTATAATGCTGGGAAAAAGGGAAGGAAAAAGGAAAAAGAGGAAGGGTGGATGGACTCAATTATAGCAGCAATGAGTACACCATTGGAAGAACTGAAGGACCAGGTTGGGGAGAGATTGTCCTGATAAAAATCTATCCAAGTGTCACTCGGAGTGTACACCAACTAGATGCTACATTATCAAACTCAATCACGTAGTCGCCAATAATTGAGCTCAGCTTGAGAGAGATAGAATGTTAGATAGATTTTATTTTTTAACATTAAAAAGAAACTTTACTTGCCCCCTTTGGCTTTAAATAGAGGACTATCCTTATAGTGTATTAGATGATGATGATGATGATGATGATGATGATGATGATGATGATTACGACGATGACTGATTAAACATACCTGTAATCTAGTATTGTTAAGTACTAACCTTGGTCTGCCTATATATTCTTGGAGATTTTTGCAGATTCCCTAATCCTAACCAGCCCCCTGATTGGCTAACTAGCTTTCAGTGGGAATTGTACCTTCTGACAAAAGTAAGGGTATGGCTATTTGTAATATTTTTTCAAATTATATCCTATAACTTGGGTAGGAATTCTATAACGTGGGCAGGAATTCCTGTAATAAAACATTAAATGATTTTACTGCTTACTGTGAAATGAAATCCACCATCTCTCTTACCCTCAAGGCATCTTCATCTGCTTGCTTTATTGGCATTATTGTCATGAAAAGGTAAAATGCTGGCAGAACATTTCCCCAAACTGCCAGACAACTCTCTTCACCTTTCCATGTTTAACTGAGTCGTCTGTAAGCATTTTAGTAGGTCAGGAATGCAATTAAATAGCTTGCCTATCATTAAAAAAACAAGTGGTAATACCTGATAAAGTTATCATTATCTTGAAGTAATTGACCACATCAGATAATTAAGATACCTGAGGCAAGTCTTCACCCCCTCAAATGAAGTTCAGAGATATTAGCATAGAGCCAATTTACTCAAGGTTGTGTTAATGTTTCCATTACAAGATTTCATTTAGCAAAGATCTGTAGCTGTTCATGGATCTGTAGCTGTGCAAGTGTTCTGGGGCAGCAAAAGAATGTAGGAAGGGCTTTCAGGATTAATTTTACATGTTAACGGGTTGTCTAACTATAACTTTGCTGGGTTCACATAACATGCTAAGTCATAAGCATGGTTTTGGTTTTCGTATGGTTAAGCGGAACACTTTTTAAAAAAGGCCTCCAAGGGCTTCAGTAGGTATGGCTGGTAATGTCATTATGTCTCCAGGGTAGGTGGGAACATAGGCATCCATGACATCAAAATGATGCAATTATGTACTTGCATCCTGAAGTCTGGTACAAGTGTGTAAGTTGCATCATGTGCATGATGATGTCATGATGCAGTGTTAGCCCCCTCCCCACAATTGTCTATGAGTGAGACCAATAGGGTTCTGGTGGTTTTCCTCTTTCCCCAGGGTTGATTCTAGATGGTGTAGGTGGGGGTGAAAAGTCTAGATCTAGGCCCCTGTTTTGCAAACTCTTCCCACCTTTATCAAAACTAGACGTGGATCAGATATTTGGCTGGTAGCAGACTTGATTAATTTGAATAAAAATAAAGAAAATAAAGCCATAGTTTTATTGCTTGATGCAAAAAAACCCTTTGATAAAATTTACAGTCAATATATGTGGATAGCCAATAGGATTCTTCAGGTCTGAAAATATGTTTGAAAAATGCAGTTGCCAGTTAAAGGTGGGATTTTTGCTTTTTCAAATTTTGAATTATATCACCGTGCATACCTTTTGACTAGTACCAAATCTGGGGTGTCTTCACTTAGTGCAAATTCTTCTTCCTGGGTCCTTTTGGAATATTTATATATAATAACTTTAGTTAAGTGGGCTGCTGAGGGTTCAAAATATAATTGATTTGCACTCTATTACTATCATATTAATTTGAAAACTGTGGTATATTGTTTCTAGAAAAATGGGTTTTGATCTTTTTTCTCATGCTAAGTTGATGCTAAATCTGGATTCAAAATTGATTTTTAAAAAGTTTTGTGGAAAATCTGAATGCTGGGATCTTTACATTAGATCAGCTAGTGGTTGATAAGAATGAGTTTTTTCTATCTTAAAAAGCAAATACCATTTGTCAGTACTAGCAGTATTTACATTTACAATATTTACTGACATCTTGATTGAACCACTGCATTTTCAGCCTCAGAGACACCATGGTTTAATCGGTGTAATTAAGTCTTGTAAGACCAAAAAGCCCACAATCAGTTTTTATAAATATCTGTTACCAATTTGAGAATGGGATGGATTCTCTGTGCCCTTATTATTGTCAAGAACTTAGCTCTTCAATACTGGAAAGATAAATTTATGGCCCCAATTACCTAGTGGATTTAAGACCTGTCATTATTTGGATCCTATGAATGAATTACCTATAGACATAGATTATGAATAGACAATTGCAATGACATATGGTTAATTTCCAGTGAAATTGTTGGTAAATATGTCTTTGTACATGTCTATATACCCATGAGATGTGTGTCTGTGTGTATGCATGCATATGTGTGTGTGTGCATGTATGTGTGTATATCTCATTGGTTTTTCCCTATCTCCCTTTCCTTTTGGTGGGGGGGGGGGTATTTTTTCACTCTACTTCATTAAGTAAATAAAGAAAAAAGAAAAAAGAAAAGAAAACCTGAAAATGTTGATGTTGCAACTGAATACTAGGCTAGATTCAATAAAAATGTCAATTCTAAGTATCAGGTTCTGGCAGGCAACATGTTCATGAGAAATTGATAGTCAAAATACATTCAGATAAGGAAGGAAAAAATGGAGTCAAGAACAAACTTGCTGACTCCTTTGCTGAATCTCTGTTTCTTTTGTTTTTCATACATTTTTTTATGTACCTTCCAACAAAATACAAGAAGGCACGTTTTAGCCAAAATCAAAATATTCCTTTGGTAGATCACATGTATGTTAGGATGCGATCTGAGAGTAGCTGCATACTTGATCTGTCATATGCTTTCTAACAATTTGTAACACTGTTTATTGCTTAATATGTTCCATTCTGGTTATTTAATAACTCTTGGTTAAAACAAAGGATTGTTTAGTGTAATGTGTGAACCGAGGCAATTAAAGTAAATTATGACTTGGACTGTTAATTCATTTTGGTCTCCAATATCTTCTCTGGTAAGGGATATTTATTTAGGATGCCACGTAGAAGCTTTACCCAACTCTATTACCATCAGAAAATGTAGTACTCCAGTGCTAGAGTACAGCTCCTATTTTTGCTCCCTTAGCAGATCTTCCTTCTCATAGAATGCCCAGAAAAAAGCAACAGAGACAACTATGAGAGGTAAGATCAATCAATCAGTAATCTGACAATCTGTTCAGTGTACTTGCTGAAGCTGCTTATGCTAGGAAATAGATTATTTTGCACTGGTTTAAGATAGGAGAAGGTGGTAGAAATGATGTAGCCACAACTCTTCCAACAGCAAAACCTGAAGAACTCTATGCTTTAGAATATTTTCATTTTTTCCCCTGTCTGTGTGTATACGTGCATGTGTGTCTGTGAATAGTCCTTGTAAACTGTCTAGAACATTGAAGATCAATAACAGTTTATTTGATTACTGACAACAAATGCTCTTTCAATTAGACAGATCATATAAATAACATTTTGCTTCCTTCCAACATGACTTAAAGGCAGGCGATAAAGTAATCAGGAGTGTGCTAAAAAAAAAAAAAGAAACATGAAGTTAGTTTGGGACAATTATATACACACACACACAAATACATTTTATAAGCAGATGTGAAATGCCTAAATAAATAGATCTAAATACACTTATTTAATGTGAGTTCTGATGTAGGCACCCATTCCTTTGAGTTCTTGTCAGCAGTTCCATTTAATTCCTTTGTGTGTGCCCATAAAGTTAAGAGCAAACTAAGATTATGAATGCCAATAAATTATCATCAGAGTTGGACACTGAAAACAAAAGAGATATCAGCATGCTTAGAGAAACCTCAGGGTTTACAAAAGTATAACTATGTACCTACAATGGAATACAGAGCAGTTCAAATATCAAAGTAAAACAGAACAGAACAGCAAATGGGTTATTGGAAATGGAAAGTTGAATGATTTGCTTGGAAGAGATGATCAGATAGAGTTTTGGAATAAGCTTTTATTTCAAGAGGGGGGATATACTGCAATATTTATGCAAGTTCCATATTTCCATATACAAAGAATGATAAAGAATAAATAACTAGAAGTGAGTCTGTTCGGATACAGGCTTAATCCAGACAGCTCCTTTAACATTCTTTCCTACAGTCCTTAAATTGGCAGAAAAGTATGTTGACCTAGTGTTCACTGCCCACACAGCTGAGTTTTATTGCACCTCAGCCATGAATCTGGGGAATGTTGCTTTCCTAACCATTTTTGTTACAAGATAGTCTCAGGCCAATAATTAGTGGATTCCCTGCCACTCTTTCCCCTCTCACCCAGTGTCATCTGAACCTGTGGTTTGGGCCATTCTAGGTGCTCTCTGCATCTTCATCCCATGGCCCTTTTATGTTCCATCAGCCAGCCTGCCAGAAGATTTTTAGGGACTTTTTTTTTTTTTACTGCTTAAAGTCAATGTGCTTTATTTGTTGCTTTGGGAATACAGGTAATCCTCAACTTACAACCACAATTGGGATCGGAATTTCCATTGCTAAGTGATGCGGTCATTAAGTGAGTCATGCCTGATTTTATAACAGTTTTTGCCATAGTTGTTAAGCAACTCACCACAGTTGTTAAGTGAATCATGTGGACATTAAGCAAATCCATCTTCCCCCATTGACTTTGCTTGTTAGAAGCCCCCTGGGAAGGTCACAAATGGTGATCATGTGACCCCAGGATGCTGCAACTGTCATGAATACATGCCAGTTGTCAAGTGCCTGAATTCTGATAGTGTGACTGCAGGGACGCTACAATGGTTGTAAGTGTGAGAACAGGTCGTAAGTCACTTTTTTCAGTGCTGTTGTAATTTCAAACGGTCATAAAATGAAGTAAGTCCTATAAAGCTATGGAAGATCAAGACAACAATATTCCCATGGAAAAAATTGCCAGTATTTCCAAGACACTGAACTTTTGTTTATGTTGCTTCCTAGAACTCTGGGTAGACAGAAACCTGAATTCTATCTATATGGGAGAATTAAAAACAGTCAAACCAAAATTAATGAGACCTGGTAAATGGTGCAGCTTTCAATTGCCACTTAAAAGCAGGAAGACACTTATTGGAAAAATGATCTCAGTGTCCCACTTGAGCTTTGCCTGCAAGCCTGTTAGCAAGAGCTAGTTTACAGCCTAACCAAGAAGGAAATTCAGCCCAAGGGCTTGTAAAAATCCTACTGACTTGTCTTTCAGGCCCAGCTGCTACAGCACTGAACAGGTTTCCTCAGGTATATCTGGGATCTTAGAGATAAAGTTGCTTACATGAAATTCTGGCACTTAATGGGAAATTAGCCCCAGAAATGCACTTTGTGAAAACTACTCTGACATATTTTTAACACAGCTGTGGAAATGCCATTTATATCATGGATGGGACCTCAAATTAAGATTCATTGGATTTCAGACACACCATTTCATGTTGCTGTAGTCATGGATCTGCCCAACCAAGTACGAAGATTAAGATCTACTGGGATCTAATATTTCTCTCTGCAAAGACCAGCAGAATTTCTCCCTATAACCTGTGTCCTTTCAGTCACCATGCTGGTTCTGGAACTTCTGCCTTTTTAAAAAATCTGTGCTTCTTTTGAATTTGCTGGTATCTGCACATCTCAGCCTCAAAATGCACAGGAAAAACTTAGCTGACAAATAGTGGCAGAGACTTGTGCATGTGAAGTCACTCCTGCTCCCAGTGTGATTTTCTTCTGCATACCAATCTGTCCACTCAAATACCATATGTTCTTGTTGGAACATGGGAATATCAAATTGCGTTCCCTTCTCCAACCCCCAAGTAGAAATAGGGAGTACAAATTATGTGTCCAGTCTCTCTCACAGCCAAAGTCCGGGTGAGAGTCCTATGAATTTCTGGTGAGATGTCACTTCTGAGGGAATGGTAGATTTGGCCAATGACAAAACACCCATTTACCAGCAGGCAAATGTGTGAGGTTGCTCCAGACCTTGACTTTCAGGATGCTCTTTACTAGCTTGATTTTTTTTTTTCTAGCTGTTGTGCACTCTTCCGAACAAAGTCAGGCTTCAGCCAACCAAGAAGCAAAGAGTGCTACTGAGAACTATATGGGGAAGAGTATCTATATGGAGAAGAGAATAGTGAAGAGTATCCCTAAAAGGAAAGGGAGGAAGGCAAATGAGGACCAGCATAGAAACCTGTACAACTGGATTCTTCTCCAAGCCTAATATAACAGGCCTATTTCCATCAACAGCAATTTGGGCAAGATACCTGGAGAGGAATCTATACTACACTAGATCCTAGACATGTCTTTGCTTTAAAATAGTTTTTGTGCTTTTATTTATACAAAGCTAGAAAGTTATTTTGGGCAGATTGTTATCCTGAAAGGTAGGATAAAATCATGAATGTCTGCAGTGGGGCAAAAGGAGCAAGTCATTCAAATTACACAATTTGTGTCATTTTTACAAGGACATCATGCTGGATATCATCCATAGGCTTCTACCAGATGCCTATGGATAAAAATAATTAGTTAATATATAACTGCTGGGTGTAAAGCACACCCCTGCTTGTAAGAGCAATAAAAAGGACTTCTAAAGAAGTTAGAGAGTCAGTCTGATATAGTGATTAAGGCACCAGGCTAGAAACAGGGATACTGTGAGTTCTAGTCCCACCTGAGGCACAAAGCCAGCTTGGTGACCCTGGGTCAGTCCCTCTCTCTCTCTTAGCCCTCGGAAGCAAGCAAGGGCAAACCACTTCAGAAATCTTGCCAAGAAAACTGCAGGGACTTGTCCAGGCAGTCACCAGGAGTCAACACTGACTCAAAGGGGAGAAGGAGAAGGAGAAGGAGAAGGAGAAGGAGAAGGAGAAGGAGAAGGAGAAGGAGAAGGAGAAGGAGAAGGAGAAGGAGAAGGAGAAGGAGAAGGAGTTAGACAGGCTAGTATCAGAAGATGTAGTCATTTCGATATTTTTTTCCAAAGCCTTTAAAGGTAGGCACCAGTGCCTTTAACTAGGTCTAAAAGCAAAAAGGAAGCCAAGTGCAATTATTTCAGAAAGAATAAAATTCCAGCACCCAAGTGCCATGATATCTGACCATCTCTAGGAAGCGTGGTAGTATGTTAGTATCTTCAGTTGCCAATTTGTTCTGCTGTTTTGATATGCATTGTTTTCTTTTAATTTGCATGCCATCCACAAATAATGATAATAATAACAACAGTAGTAGTAGTAGTAGTAGTAATAGTAGCAGTAGTAATCTGTCTCAATTACCATTAAGGGTTGTCCTGTGTATAACATATCAAGTAATTCAGCTTGAATTTATGGATATGAGTTGCCATGGCCAGATTATTCTTCTCCAGAAATAGCACAATAGCCAATAAAACACCCTAAGCCAAGTTATTTATTTATCTGTGGAAAATAGGGCTTAGATTCCAACCGCACCTTTAACTTTTTTCCAATCACCTCTTTGCTTTTCTTTCCCCCTTTTTTCCCTTGCCCCTATTTGTCAAGGGGAGTTAATTGCAATTATGACAATTGTACTTTGTCACACTGTTCTTCCCTCTGTTTTTTTTGAGGGGGGGGGCTTCTAGATTGTCTTTTTCTTTCAGTTTTAGAAGAGGTAGTCTCTGTAGAAGATACAGAGTTAGAAAATGATTTTGTGGCTGCTGGGAAAAAAAAAAAAAAAGATCAGAGGCACCAAACTTGTTTAAAAATTCCATAATCAATACAAGATAAATAAATAAATAAAACCCCAGGAAAACCCTAGCTTCACTCCGAAGCCCTCAGTTCAAAGGTAGCTGTTGAGGAATGAATCCCCAGGATCCAGCTGTCAATAGATACCAGGTTTGATTGGGGAAAGGAATGAAATTCTCTTCTTCACATTGCCATTGAAAAATGGACAACTTCATTAATCCAGGGCAAGGTGAAACTACAAACTGATCTGCAAATCTGCAATCTCTCATATAAATTTAAGGGATATGTGGAGCTTCAAAGTGGTGCTTTGCTTTAATGAAGCTTCAAGCAATACTCCCCTTTGAAGCAAAATGCAAAGTGAAGCAATCCCCACACCTCTCTCCTAAAAAACAAAGAGGAGTGACTGCTTCATTTTACTCATAGAAAATAGCATCTTGTGCACTTCCTTCAAGGCAAGGCTGCCAACTGAGGGGACTCAAACTTGTCACAATGCTTCATGAAGTTGAAGCTTGACACTTGACACACCGGACACACTCTAATAAATTAGTACGAAATACTCTGAGTCTTTTCTGAAACCTATCACACTTTTTCACTCAAAATTTAGTTAAACTTTGGAATTTCCTTTCACAAGATGTAGTGGTGAACACTATTGTATACAGAATGGTTGAAAGGAGTAGGACTAGAAACTATCGTTTCCAGCTTCCCTCCCATTGAGTAGGCTGGGTGGCCTGCTGTTGTGGTAGTTCAGTGACATCCCAAAATCCAGTTACCTCACCCTGGGTTAGATTAACTGAAGAAGATAATGATTACAATCCAGTTAGGTACTGTATAAAAGCCCCAATATGTCTCTGAATACAATCTGATGTTAAATATAAGAGGGAGAGTTCTTTCATATTCATGTCCTGCTTGTGAATTTCCCAGAAGCATGTGGTTGTCCAATGCTGGAATGGAATATTGGACTAATGGATCAGGTCAAGCCCTATCTATGAACACAAGTCAAGATTCATAAGAGGTCTTAGTCTGTATATTTCAAGGAATTGGGATCATTTCACTTTTTTTTTTTTTTTTTACTGACGCACACATATTTTAAGCATACATATGCTTTTAAGCAAGAATATGCAGGTATCTCCTTTTGAATATGCAATCTATGACAAAACCTCATTTACCATTGCAGAAACTGAAGGGGCCAAAAACAAAAACTAAAAACTTTGGCAGAAATATCTACTGTGCTAATTCAAAATTTAAATGTTAAAAGCTTTCTTGGAAAAGCTGCTGAAGTCATAAAATGTAGAAGGTAACAAGATGTAAAGGGGTGGCCAGAAGTAAATGTGAATAGTGGCTGTTCCTTTTTTAATGTTATGTAAGAGAGAGAGAAACAACAAATACAGTATTTCTTGTCCCTGTCTTCCTTTGGTTATCCTGTTCAGCAAAAGGTCATCATCCAGTCACTTCCCTTTAATGGTTGGCCCTTTCAATTGCCCAGTCTCCCACAGAGCAAACTACACAACCCTAATCACAACATGCAACAAGAAGGAAGAAGTAGAAGGCCAGATACAGAACAGAGCAGAACTCTTGCACCTTTAATACATTCCTTCACTAACATAACTGATACAGGAACGGCAGCCTGCTTTTTTGGGGGGGGGGGTGGAATACAGTTGGTGGGAGCTAACCACCTAGATAGCACTCAAAACTTTACAGGATTGGCTCAGTTTTACATACATGACTAAAGATCTAATCTCTTATATATGTTTTTCTTATGCCTACCAAAAAAAAAAAAACCACTTCAAACTGCATTTGAAATATGTTATGCAAAACAATAATTAAACATAGAGAAACCCACTCTTCCTTTAGTACATTAGATGGTATGCTAAGTTAAAAAGTTATCCCTAGTTGGGCATTCTGGCTGTTGTAACAGATTGGGGAAAGCTGTTTTGGAAGGTTGAAAATATGTTAATCGGAATAAAGTTAATTGTCTTCCAGATATAATTATCTGGACTGACATATTACGCTGAGCCAGAAGTGTATAACCTGAACCCCTGAGTCACATGCAGTCCCTGGAAGACTTGGGTGTGGCTCCCAGTGACCTCCAAAGCTATTAAAGTAACAGAAGGAAAAATGATTAAATACATGACTGGATAATATATTAAATACTTTTAACTTTAATTAAATGTAAATCCAATTCAGTTCTAGTTTTTGAGCTGACTCCAGCCTATCTATCTATCTATCTATCTATCTATCTATCTATCTATCTATCTATCTATCTATCTATCTATCTATCTATCTATCCATCTGCAGCCTCTGCATTATCAAGTGCCAAATATGGCCTTTTCCACCTAGGAAAGGTTATGAACCTTTTTGCTAAGCTTACTCTAGCAACTGCAGCTATTTAACAAACTTTTTAAAGGTTTCTTTTTTAAAGGAAACTATGGCATTCTTTATTAAGTTTTGATATTATTTTTCAGGATCTATATTACTGGGTTCAATTGGAAAGCTGTATTCCAAGGTCTGACAGTAACTTCAGCCAAAATATTTCATTAATAAGATTGATCATCATCAGTGTCCAACACACAGCTACTTTTTATCTGTTCTGCAGTACCACAATTTGCGCCACAAATTATGAGCATGGCTGTTTGACAGAGCCAATGTTTGTCATTTGGGGAAGATAACTATTGGATCTTGAATGCATAGCAAAAATCATCTTTTGAGATGCTGGCAGTCTTAAGTTGTGAACGAAGAAGTGCATGCAACATTTTATTCATAATGTCTAGTATCTTGCAATTCTCATTAGCAGATTGCAAAGTTATAATAATACTGTTGGATTTTGTAAAATGGATTGAGTCTCTCCCCACCCGATGCCAAATACATAATTCAGACTCCTCTAATGTTCAGACTTGTAACCAAATATGTGCATGAGTAAATTACATATTGGTGTGTGAGTGCATGTGTGTTTGCTTAGAGGCAAATTGCATATGACATTTATAAAAGGAGCAATAAAACTGATGTAGTCAAATATATTTCTAAAACAAGTTTGCTAATGTCTCTTCCAAACTATGTTTGAATTATCCAGATAACTATCTTTCATCTTTGCCGCCAATTATACCAAATAGTCTTGGAAAATTGCCTACAGAATTGGCTTTCCCTAGGGAAGATTAGCTTCTATGGAAAACAGAGACAGTGGGAACATTTGGTGGGGAGAGATGGGAATAGATTGAACTCAGGTGGCCTTCATTTGATTTTACTAAATAGGTCCAGAGTTTGTTACCCCCACAAAGCCCCTGCCTCGTTAAAAACAGGTCATCTATAATTCTAACAAAACCAGTGTTGTGCTAATCTAGCTAAGTCTAGGAGATCAACTGGTGCCCCACTTATCACCTATGTTCATCAGCAGTCAGGGTTCTTTGTTGGAGCAAATAACCCCCTGGCAAGTGGGAATTTTTCAGGCTTAACCATAAGGTGCTAATTCATCTAAAATAATGTCATAATGATAAGGGTGCCTGGCTTTCTGCCTCTTGAGTGTGCCTGAGCTGATAAAATGTGTGTGCAGACTTTGCCATGAGATGCTAAGCAATCGGAACACGTAACTGACCTGAGCAGAGACAGATGGCTCGGGCATCCATTAGTTCCACCTTTTCCAGTCTGCAGACTACATTATAAAGGTTACTTGAGTAAATGGCCTACTGACAGGAGCAGCAAATATCAGCATTGCGAGGTTCTTACTGTGAATTGCAGAACTAGGCTCTTAACATTGATTGCCGGGTTTATTCCCAGTAGCTGAATGCCATAGCTAGCTGTGGTGTGTTATCAGACAAGCTAAGGATCTTTGCCAAGCTACTGTGGCTTCTATTAAGCATTAAATATGAACAGTGGCTACATTCTCTCTCATACACACACACACACATTCATGGTAGCAAACTCCACTTACTTCATCAGACTCCATACTTTGTTTATGGTATTGTCCCAGCCCTATATTTTCTTACAAATATTATTGATATATTTATCTTTATGCTATTTCATGGGCCTAGTACTTTGGAATGTTTAAGGGGACATGCCCTTATTCAAAATCTGAAGTTGGATAGAGAGCTGGTAACAGAAGGAGAGGAAACTGGGAAGAAAAAGGTGGTGGTGCATTCATTTACATATTATATATTATGTGCATTTACTTCTGCTGAATCTGAGATTGCCAGGTTAGCCCAGCAGTAACCTAGCATCTCTTGATGCCCTCTAGATAAATTGGATTGTAATTCCCAACATCCCCAGCCAGCATACACATCTGGAAGGCACCAGATGGGAGAAAGGCTGTCATTTGCCTCTATGTCTTTAAAGAAGGACCTCTAGGAAGTTAGGTATACTCCCAATTTTGGTGCAATACTTACATTTACCTAACAAAATGACAGAAGTTCAGTGATTACCTTATTCTAGAGACCATATCGTTTCAACCCTTGCCCACTCTGAGCTTCCAGCTTTCAAAGCCCTCCTGGGATCTGCCTTCCTATTTCTTAGTTCTTCTTTCTTTCATTCATATGGCACTTTTTATTCTCTTTTCTCTAGTAGCTTTATTCTCTGCAATTTTATAAAAATGAAAGCATAATTCCTGTGACCCTTTTTCTGTCCCAATCTCTCTTTTTGTCTCAAAATCTTTCCCTTATGCCTAGATGTAATAGAGGCAGTTCTCTACATAAGAGCAGCAGATTTTAAACAATCCAAAGTGTGCAAGAATGTTTATGGAACTAAGATTATACACTGTCTAAAAGGATTTCTGAATTTAAGGGTTTTTTTCCCCTGAATATTGGTTTTTACGGTGTTGATTTAATTATTCCTATTCCTATTGTTATAACTATGATTACTACTAGTAGTTAGTTGTCTTTAGTTTATTACAATCCTATCAAACATTGGCTGGGAAAATTCATAATGTACTTAGAGGGACTTCTGAGTGTATACACCCACAGGATTGCATAGTTAAATATGGTTTATATTGAATTTCATGCTCTTTGGTTACATACATACACGCACTCATACCCCACCTCCAACTATAAAGGACAAAACATGGAGTTACTGCCTTTCCTAGAGGGGAAAAATGTATTTGTTACCTTCTGCCAAGTATTATATTAAAAAGTTATCCTAGGCAATCCTGCTAGTTTCACTGTGGCTTGATTATAGTGTGGTCTTGTGTGGGTTGTATGTTGAGCTACTTCAGGTTTCACTTCAAGGGTTTTTTTAACCTTTCAAGAAAGTCTCCACCTAATGTGTGCTGCCTCAAGTAATTCTACAGCTTCACAGGAGAAACCAGAATGATTTCTATTTTTGGTTCAGTAAACCTTTAACACTGAACAGTCAGGTGTTTATTTCACTCCAAAAGCTGTCTTCAGTTCAAGTAACACTTAAAATGATCCTCATCTGAAGAGGGGGAGAAGAGGGGCAAACATCTAGGGTCTCACAGAGGAACATTCCAAGGAAACACATACTTGCATCCTGCATCCAGTACCACAATCTCATCTGCCCCTTCTCATTAGAAAGCCATCAGGAAATAGCTTAGAGGCAGGGAATTTTCAGTAAAAATATTATTTCTTCATCTGCCCATTTCTACTCCCTCGCAGGTTGTATGGCTAAATGGCGTTCAGGAATGTACATCCTTCAAGGCACTCAGCTGAATGTCTTTTCTCATGTTGCTTTCACATTTGAAGCATAGCAGGGCCCCAGATCTCTTGCCTCCCAAATGTCCCAGGAGATATCTGACCTTTAAAAAGATGTCTTTTGCAATTCAGAGCCACTTAAGCTTGAAACAGTGGCTACTGTAACTAGAGAAGGCCATAGTCTGTGAATGGTCTCCAGTCCAGTCTTCCTGGGAAACTCACCTAGGGTGTGATCCATAAAGTGTTAAAGGCATTCAGCAAGCAAAAGTAAAGGAAGGGGGAGAGTGAGTGCCCCCAAATCAGCTGTTATTGCATAAAATTCCACAATTCAAACCAGATGCTTGCATGCTTTCCTGCCCACGCTGTCTTAGCCTACACTTACCCATTCACATCCTAACAGGATGTTTCTGTTTAATTACCATGAACCATTTTAAACAAAGGACAATGAGAAGGAAAGCAGAGTTTTAACTGCATTTGCAACCAGATACCTGTAGCATATTTCAAATCTGATCCATTATTTTGTTTTATTTTTTTTTTAAAAAAAGCAGAAGTAATTACTAGGTGCCAGGATCAAAATAGAAAAGGCTGCACACCTTATGCCCAATTTCTGAGTGATCATGACTATTTGGCTAGCCAAAGATGTAAGTAATAGAACTGAAGAATATTTGAATCTAAGTCAACCAGCAAAATGTCTGTATTCCTAGAAGTGTACCAAACCAATTAGCAACAGTAATTACATATCTTGTTTAAAGTCCAGAGGCACATGGTAATGAAAGTTATCTGGATTTGGTTCCTACTGTGAAATGTGATTATGTGTTGGCAGAATTTGACACCCAATTGATTTTTAAATACGCATTGGAGAAATAGTTTTTTCCAAGATTTGGAGAAAGTATTCATGGTACACATATTTTGTATATGCATTTATGCATGAGTGCTATCAGAAGCTTATGCAGCAGCATTGAAATTGATGTGTAAACCAGTATTATGACTTTAATTATTTCCTATTTGATCAACTTATTTGATAATAAGTATTCCTATTTTTTATTATCTAGAAAATTTTTAAATGGGATGCTCTCAGTATACAAAAGTTGTACATGTATATATATTCATACAGCCTGCTTTATCTATCTATCTGTCTATCTCAGCCAGTCTAGTTCTACTCTAGCGCATTTTAAATCACAAAGAATTTTATTACTCTATTGACTTCTATTGAAGTTGTATAAAATTTCTATGGACTGAAGAGATGGCAGAAATTAAAAATAGGATTATCACCCATGACCTCTTTATCCATTACTTTTGTACAGTTATAGAGTCCTTATGATAGATTGGGTTCTGTTCTGTTCCAATATTGGAATAGGAGTTGAGTCTCTCACTTTACAGACCCAATCTGTTCAGAGCCATACCAAAGAAGAGAAACATTTGGTTTAGTGCACAGGTAGCATCTGAAATGCGATACTAGCAACACTCTCGCACACGTATAGTTCTGCTGTAGCTCTACAGCTGTTCACACTACATACCGTCTGCCAGAATTGACTAACCCATTAATCTCCCTGTAGAAAGTTAGCCAATAAATTGAAAATAATTAGTTGGATAGGCTACAGAGCAAGGAATCAGACAGTTAAAGCATGAAGTGAGCGTGCTGGAACAAGATGCATTGAAATGTATAACAAAAGAAAGAAGGGGAGGGAATAAGGGTGAAGTAAGAAAGTATATTGTCTGGAATACTGATTTTGTGAGCTTGAATACTACATTCATACATATGGAAATTATATAAAATGATAGGCTTGAAGAGATAGTCCTGATACAGTGTTAATAGAAAGCCCAATGGCACCTTTAAGAAACTATTGATCAGTCTGTAGTGGCTGATTCCAAATGAAGCTGCAAGAATCCAGAATGTTTTTGGTCATTTATTCGTAAAGCAAATGATGTTTACAATGAAAGCACATAGTGTTAAAGGAATGTAGAATGCACAGTTCTGGATAATCTGGACGTGCATATCTCACTTCTGTTCTAGTGAATAGCGCAAGAAAAATATTAGTTCAATGTACTCAGATTGTGAAAAAGTTGTGGACTTTCTTGGAATGGGAGGTGCTAACAATGATCACTTATGCTCTTGTCACTTCATAATTAGACTACCATAAATCATTTTACATGTCTCTCCCTTTGGCTCTAGGGGCATTGCTGAACTATTGCCCCAATAATGATGTCAGAATGCATGGCTAAATTCTCTATTCCTAATCCTAAAGCAGACAAATCATTAAATTTTGGAATGTCCATTGTAGCTGTGGCTGTATTCTTAAAAGGTGGTGTTAAATGATTCAACGTAACACTGTTACGTCTCTCTCCAGAATTATAGAAAAAGAAAAGAAAAAGTTCCTTTTGCAAGGAACTACCATAAATTTGATAATACCTAGACATCCAGTCTCTGAATTAACATATTCTCACACTTAGTTCCTGTTGTGTACTTCCTCCAGATATTATATTTGCATTGATCAAAATCTCTTCAAGACAGGTCCTGTTTTTTTCATATTATTTTCTACATATATTCTACTGTACTACGTTATAGATTTTATGGTAATAAACTATTCAATTATATGTTTGTTCAGAACTATCCTGACCAATAAACAGACTAAGGGGGGGTGGGGGTTGGAGAAGGGGGAGATGTAATTTCTTTGTGTCAGGGAAAAAAATGTCTTGGCCCAGCCTCATACAAGGCTTATCTAGGGAAAGGCTAGGTTAACCTACAAGTTACCAGAATGGATTCTTAATGCTCACCTAAAGAAGTCTGCCAACTACAATACAGATTAAGTTTCATTTATTTAGGTTTGCACTATAAATAATGGTTTGGTTGTTTAAATGAATGAAAATGACTAAAAAGATATGCTACTAAAAACAGTGAAATAATAAAGCATTTTAAAAACAATACCCTCTACATAGCTTACTGATTAAAAGCTAGTCTATGTAGAGACCATTCCTATCATCCTTTGAAAGATGAGAAGAGAGGCTCAGTTCCCACTGGGAATTCCATTAGAATGGGTAGACAGATTATGGTTTCAGAAGCATTGAGTATACTACAATTCAGAAAATTTTAGTCAATTTTGTATATGTGTATAAAAATGTGTACAGTATGAATAAGAAAAATAAACACAAAATGCATATATTACATAAAACTGAAAACAGATGTGTTTTTTTCCTTGTTGAAAAATGGTTTGTCCAGAATTACACAAAACTAGGAAAATTATGCAAAAACACAGCTATGAAGAGATGTGGCACCTAAATGCATAGGCATATTCATGCAAAATGTTTCTTTTTTCTCTAAATTTGCTAACAGCTGGAACCAATGGAACAGGTAAGATGAAAAATTTATTTATTGAAAGAATCCCTCATCCCTAGTCAAGGTGCCACCAATGAAAAGGCCCTGCTTCATATCCCTGAATACCAGATCTCACGGAGGTCTGAGCTTAGCCACAAAATGTAGGCAAATTATAATTTATGGGAGCAGACAGTTTCTGATGCCAAACATTCTTGAACAAATCAGTGTTGCTGCTGAGAGTGACAAAGTATTTTGACAAATGCATGTCCCCAACCTGCGTTTGTAAAATGATGTGAATGTAAGTCTGGGGAGTATATACCCAGGAAGATTGGCAAGTTGGATAGACAGGAATCACTCCCATAACCACTGATTCTCCTCTGCCAATTGCACATTTTCACCTAAACTTATTTATAGTTCCACGACACAGGGTGTGGAGGAGCAAGAGAAGGGAAGATTTAAAATGCCTGGGATTTCCAGGATAAGGCATAAGTATCTCTTATTGCCTGTGAAAGTGCCTTCATCCTCATATTTGCCTTTTAATAGAAATTCCATTGACATTGATGTTTACTCTCAAAGGACCTGGGTGATTTGTAATGTCTCCAAGGAGGAATCCATTATTCCTTTGCCAAGTACAGTGATTTGGTTGACAGGCTGGATTTGTTTTTAAAAATCACAGAATACGTTATACTGTTGTACTTCTAGCTAGATTTGGAGACTGGAGAAATAATTTTAGAACATTCTTTGGGAACTATAATTTCTTAGTTTTCCACTAGAATAGCTAGAGATAAATTGAAGTTACTTTGATTTTTTTTTTTTTATGTTGTAAAACTGGTTGATATGAATTAGTGGATTTCTTTGTTTAAACTTCAGATATTGCTAGATAAGTCTTGAGTTTAATTATTTTTCTCAGTATTGTTGAACCCCAGGCTTTGAATTGAAAAAAAAAAAAAGTGTCTTGAGTTTGAATAAAGTTGCTGCAGTGATCACTGAAAAGGTACAGACTGGCGTAAATCTAATCTGATTTATATTCTGACAGTTTATATTCTGGATCTTTTTAAAATTAAAATTTGAGAGATAAATTTGGTTATTTTGGGGGAAGAAAGGAGTTGTAGTTACTTTTGAAAATGTATGAGATGGCAGGTCTCAGCTTTTTCTTCTCTTTCAAAGCAAAATTGTCTCACGCATTCATAGCAGTGCTAGCTATGAATTATCATATGACCATACAATGTTGGATGTTTTTACATTCCTAACTCACATCAGATAATGTCTTCAAAAAGAGCCAGTGTGGAACACTGCTTAAGGTATTGGACTATGATGTGAGTGATTTGGAAATCTCACTCAGTGACTGGGATGTCACTATTTCTCAGCCCAACCTATCCCACAGGGATGCTTTGTGAGGAAAAGAAAATGGAGGGAAGACTGCTATGTCCACTGCCTTGATCTCCTAGAAGAAATATGGAACATATCTAACATTTAAGCAGCCCCTCCCCTCCCTAAACAGAGTGGTGGCAGCCATGAACAGGGAATTGTCCATAGTTCTTCACTGAAGTCACTAGTGTGACTTAAAGAGGGAAGGGATTGTTAATCACTCTTCATATGTTGAGAGTTACATGCATAGATATCCCTTGACCTGCACTTTTAGTGATCATCACATCTATTGCCAAGTGGTATATATTTTGCTGTTACTTACTACTGCCTCAAGTTTTATGTGGATTTCAAGGGACTACTTTAAAGTAAGGCAGCTTGCTTGCTTATCAGGGCTATGTCAACTTTTGAAGGAATGTTCTGATTTGATGAAGCTTTCATCAAATCTCCCCAGCAAAGCAGATTTGTGAAAATAAGTGAGGACTTGCTTCAAAACAGCAAAATCAAATCAGGAAGCTTTGCAGCTTTGTTTTCATATATAGAGAATGCTTCATGTGCGCATTTGTCTCTGACCATAGAGATGAACCATGATGAATGAAAAAATAATGAATTGTGCCTTGCAATACCATGAAACACAACTCCAGCTTTTCACAAGTCAGTCACAAGGCTTGCATCATGATGGTATCGTGACTCACGTTTCATCACTTGTCCCCCTTGTACTTCTGCCATCGATGCCCATGTCTCTGCGTATCAGAACGCTTTTGGAGTGGTGAAACAAGCATAATTTGGGGCTTCGTTTACTTTTTTACTTCTCAACCAAGGCTGGTTATAAAGAAGTTCTTACCAGGAAGATATGTCAACCTTTCTGGTACCCTACAAAACCAAGGGGCAGCAAAACATACCACAAAATAATGGGAACAAGCTGGTGCCCTAGAAAAGCTAATGGAAAAAAAAATGAGTTTATTTTTTAAATTAGTTTTTGAAAATCTGTAAATTTAGATTGGAGTAGGACACTGTCTGCATCGGTTCAGTCAAATTCTCTACACCTAGCCCCTGGATTAAGCACACCTGGTTTACAGACGATGCATAGCTAAGAACAGAGGCTATTGTAGCAAGATTTGAGTTAAGTACACAATAATTTGAGTTGAATACACAATGGCTCGAGTTAATTACACAATAGTACTTATACAGTGTTATACAATAATACCATTCCACCTTACATACAAATTCAATTTAAGGACAGACCTTTGGAACAGAACTCGTTCTTAAACTGGGGATTCCCTGTACCCAATTTGGAGACTCTTGTGTTGTTCTAGCCTCATCCCTCCTGTCCCTGCCCTAAAAGAGATAAAAGTAGCTATTTTGAACTTTTATTGCAGTAGAACTATGTAAGTTAATCCAATTTAACATAACAGGTTAAAGTCCACTAAATGGGCTACCTTTACTGCTATTTTCATCCTGTGAAAAATAGGAGCAATTCAGAAAAAAAAATCTTATTATAACCTACGGAGTAACCTTTTTTCCCCAAATCTCGAAATGGCTCAAATCAAACTGAGTTGCATTTGAAATACAACTTTGGACTGAATCATGAACTCCTTGAATTTATACAAACCTGCATATTTATTTGGCTGATTGGTTGATTTCAGTTTAGGTTTCAGTTAGGGAAGAAGCAAATCTAGCTGGGTAAAGGGACCTTGCTTTTGAGTAGATTCAAAATTCAGTCGTAGAAGACAAGAGAAGATTATGCACAAAACCATATTTTATATCTGTAATATCCTGTATAATCATGTCTCCTCTGTCAGGGTGCCTGACTCTAGAATAGTATCCTTATGGCTCCCACCCTGATGATATTCCAAAAGTCCTTGAAAACCTGGCTGTTTTCCCAGGCCTTAAGGTAGGGTGGGTGTTTTGCTCCTGTCAGTTGTTTCTTATGCATGGTTTCATTTTTTTCCCCAGATGTACATGACTTCTCTCTATATTTTATTGTTCTTTACTTTTTAAGGTGTAAGCTGCTCAGAGTATCTGGAGTCAGGTAGTCTCTCAATGTAAGTAAATAAATGCATATATATGCATGCACAAATATACACATTGTATATACTTTGATAATTATAGAACTCTTATCAGGCAAAGAGATTTGTGCAATGCATGTACATATTGAAGTCAAAAGTCTATTTCACTGTTTTTACTGCATAAAAACATAAGAGCATTAGAAGAACACTGTTGGATCAGCCAGCGATGGCTTTTATACACATTATCCAGCACCAGCTCCCATGTATCCAGAAAGTTCATAAGGAGAACATGAGGTAAATGTTTGTTTCCTATCTCTATGCTCTAAATTGAGGGGTATTAATTTCAGTAATACTCATCCCAGGAACCCTGCCATTGGCCCATCTAGTCCAGTATTGTGTGTCATAATAACATAAAACACATTTGAGAAGTTCATAAATTTGGACTGGAGAGTGATAGCTTCTTCCATTGTTGCTTCCCAACAATTGACATGTAAGGAAAGGTCTCTATGAAACAGGAGATAGTAAACAGCAATCAATATTAGTAACCATTAATAGCCTGATCCTCCCCAAACTGTCCACTTGTTGCCATTAGTACAACAGCTGGCAGCAAATCCCAGAGTTTAATTTTGCATTGTGTGAAAAATATTTTCTTCTATGTGTTCTGAATCTTTTTGTATTCAGTTTCAGTGGATGATTTTAAGTTTTTACACTGACAGAGGGAGAAAAAGTCCTTTCTCTGTGCATTATCTATGCCATGCATTCTATTATATACCTCTGTCATATCTCTCCTTAGTCTCCTTCGTTCCAAGCTAATCGTCGTTAGAACAGACTGCCTGAAATGAAAGTGTCCTAAGTAAGAGACTCTGGCTCCAATCCAGTGTGTAGAAATTACCAATGAGGGCCAAGGGATGGTGCTTTTGAAGAAAAATCATCTGGAGTTTAAAGCATAGCAAATAGTGGACAACCAACCCTTCCTTTTCCTTAAATGGAAATCTCTCAATACGATTGCAAAGCTTGAAATTAATCTAAATCAGTTGTCTCAGAACCTTGACAGAGGAGCTTTCCCTGGGTGACAGATACTACTCTGACACCCTCCCTGAAACACTGCAAGTCAAAACAGTTTCATCAGCTCCAGCAGGCAGGTTCATCCTTAACCCAAGCACTCACTGTGTCGTTCTTTTCGCTGTTGAAGCCTCTGGGGCCATCTAAGTTTTGCATGTTGAGTCTTGTGACAATCAGAAGAAAGAGACAACAAGACTCCCAGTCTAACAGGCAGGGTTCTCTCAGATTTTCCTTCAGATGCTGAATCAGAGGTTTATCTGAGGGAGGTTTAAAAAATAAGGGGGGAGGGAAGAGAGAAAGAGAAGGCATGGAATCATGCTTGTCAGATGTCTGCAAAAAGCAAATACCCAGCTTCTGAACTTTCAGGCATCTGGAAGGCAACTCTCATAGCTGCAGTTAAAGTCTCTCCAGCTGTGGTTAACATCATTGTCAAGCCAGGCATGCTGATTCTTGTTGCCCAGTTTTATTAGAAGAGACCTTTTTTTGTTGAAACCCTGAAAGCATAATGAAAATCATCATCCACCACGGCTTTTAAAGTGGAATAAATTATCTCCGTCTGAGGATGCTTTAATGCTCTGTCAAAATATTTTTGTTACTACTCAGATGGCTATTTAGCTTGGTATTTAGAATGAAGCCAAGGGAAGGGGATTTATTGACATAATTCATTCCTAGGTATGAAAACAAGTAAGAGGGATAAAGCGTTGTGTGAAGTCAGGGTCCATTGGTCTATTAGTCCATTGAATGCAATATTGTTTATCTCAGTGGGAAAGCTATTTTTGTCTTTTATTACTAAATCAACAAAGAGTCTTAAGGTCCCTTCATCATGCATCAGATGAAGTGGATTGTAATCCCTTTTGAGAATAAACATTTTGTTAGTCTTTAAGATTCCATGTGATACATTCTTCAGGGATTCAGACAGGAATCTGCTCTTCTTTTTCTTGGAAGACACCAAAGATTAGATCTGGGCTATGCATAGCATATATCCCACAGAACCATGGTTCTTCTTAATAGTTTGTATAAGAAGAACAGATTTTTGTGCAGTGATTGTAGAGAAGATAATGTGGATATACCAGTAGTGGTCCCCTACTTTCATGAGGTAAAAGGCATGTAAGCTTGCAAATGCTGGTTCTCTGTTGCAGTGCCTGTCTTGTGGGATACCCTTCCTCTGAGATACAATCAGCCCCCACTTTATTAGTATACTGTAAATTGCTGCAAATGGAGCACTGGAGTCTTTATTGCTGCCATCAGTGTATTATGCACTCATTTTTAATTGTTATTATTATTTTGCAATTGTTCAAAATATATTTTCTTGTATGTGAATTTTTCAAGTTTTATTTTTATATTAATATTATACTATGGACATTTCAATATATTCTATATCTTTTTTAAGCTGCCAGAAATCAACTGATTATGCAGGTATCAAATTAAATTAATAGATACCATAAGATGTTTCTAAAGATACTTATAGCTTACATCTAAAGACACTTTCAGTTTACATCATATACAAGCAATTTTAAACTTATTCAAATTCCTGAATTTGAATTCTGAAACTGCATTTTTAAGAAATGTCATGTTGTTTTGAGTTAGCTTCTTGTTTTGGACCTCAAGAGAAGGCATGTTTTCCCTTTGCAGAACCACTGAGTATCACAAAATCCCATCCAGCCAATACCATTTGACCTTGTTCTTTTTTTAATTGAATAGTAACTAGCAAATTAGTGATCCATCAGTTCATAAAATGTTGGCTTTGCAGTTTACAGTAATGTAAACAATCAACCGGATGTAATGATGTGAGCAACTGTATTCCATGAATCATAGCATCATAAGAATACATTAACAACAATAGATCAATTCTACACCCACTTTAATCCATAATTTGAGAAATAATAGCCACTTATAAATGTTTTCAGTCAGGTCATTGCATTCAAATAAAGTACTGTCTTGCAGAAATATTGTGCATAGCATTAACT
Source organism: Python bivittatus (assembly GCF_059951505.1). NCBI lineage: Eukaryota > Metazoa > Chordata > Lepidosauria > Squamata > Pythonidae > Python > Python bivittatus. The sequence continues at coordinate 80,673,936 of NW_028277098.1, forward strand.
AGACTGGTTAGGTTGGTAGGCAGACTAACTAAGATGCTTATAAAATGCCAAATAAATAGTTTTGGGGGAGGATTTTGGCATATCATCAGAACTTTTTGAAAAAAAATATTTTCTCTCCTGCACACTTAGGTAGGAAGCTAAAGAGGTTTTAAAGAATTAGAAGTTTAAAAGATGATAATAATGGGTGTAAACACAATTGTCCTGTATAGAATTTGTGGACATTTTCTTTCCCAGATCATAGACAAATCACACATTCACAGAATGGAATGATATGAGTACCAAGGGGAACTACTGTGTCTGAATGACCTTAATAATATTGGCTTGATATTATCATATTTCTTCTCCATTTTCTCCTATGCACCCAGGGGAGCTGCAGATGTTTAAAGAACATTGCACATTTTAAGAGATGTAAGGAACAGATAAATCAGCTTCCCCTGTCTGTAGCTCAACTCCCACAGCAATGTTTACAGGAAAAGCCTGAATAAATAAGACAGCTGGCCAAAAGAATTTCAGTGAACCACTACTGGCTTTCCCAGATAACCAGAGTGAGCAAGGAAAGCATAAATATCTCTCATTTTGTTAAATTATTTAAAATAGTTTTATCCTACCTTTTCCTCCATCAAGTTGGCTAACAGCTATATCAGAACAAAAAGGGCACCCAATAGATTGAGGCAGATGTGTATCAAGCTGTTAGGAAAGACCTCTTCCTGCAAAGAACAGAGGTTCACTAAACTGTTTATGTTAGTTCCCCAAAGATCTGAAAGCTTGGACAGATCCTTCTATAGGAGAATATAGTCACTAATCACTGTTAAAACTCTCTTTAAACCATTGAGTCCAAAATCCTGATTAGAGCTGGAAGCCAAATTAAAGGATCCCTTGATTGTTGTATAGCCTCTGTTTGAATTCATCCATGGAAGGGGAACTCACCAAGAGCATCCGTTGTGGGGAGGGTCAAAAACATCAGGATGGTGGCTGTATGATCGAAGCCTCACCCCTTTTTATATGTGTCTCATGTGTAACACATATAAAAAAGGGGGCAGGGCTTTAACTGCCATCTTGACTTTTTTGATACACACATCTTCCCTCCACATGGATAACCCTGGAGCTCACCACATCCACTGGTAATTGATTCCACAGTCAAATTGCTAACACTATTTAACTTTTTTCTCTATCTATCAACTAGCATCTGCCCTTTGGAAATTTAAGAACATTATTCTGTGTGCTGCCCTGTGAGATCTTTTTCTATGTTAATAATTCTTTATGTATTTGAAAGTACAGTCGTATCCCTCCTCACTTGTCTTTTCTTAGTTCCCTCAGTCACTCCTTGCACCTTAGTTTCCAGTCCTTGGATCATCCATGTTGCCTTCTTTGCACCTGTTCCTGTTCTCTGAATCTTTCTTAAAATGTGATGTCCACAATCAACACAGTACTTGAGAACAGATCTTATCAATGCAGAATTTGTAGAGCTATTACTTCACATGAATTAGAAAGTATAATCCTATTGAAATCACAGTTACACTTTTAATAACCATGTCACACTGCTGACTTATATTCACTTTATGGTCAACTACCATTCCAAGATCAAAAGTCATAAGAAGACAAATTGTGATTATAAAAAATGATTTGTAAATGGTATTACTGCCTTTCAAAATTGCATTATATTAAAGAATATCTTTCTAGATTAATTGGAGGGGTTATAATCAAATTAATATCTATTAGTACAAATGGCAAAAGTCTTGATTTAGTTACTTATTTAGTTGAAGTTTTGTTAGGAAATGGGAAAAATGCACAATATTATTTAATTAACGCAAGCATAGCTTTATGGTCTGCTTTCCATCAGGACACGTAAAATGAAGCAACACAAGAAATTAATTCTATTTTTATCATTAACTGTGAAACTTGCTATAGCAAATACTGGAAAATTAAATAAATCTTTCTTTGGGTGAATGGCATTTAAAAGTATAAGAAATAAAACTGGCTGTAAAACTAGTGCAGCAGCAAAAGAATCTTGATTGTTTTTATGCCTTCGAGTCAGTGTTGATTCCTGGAAACCACTTGGACAAGTCCCTGCAATTTTTGTGGCAAGATTTTCCAAAGTGGTTTGCCATTGCCTCCTTCCCAGGGCTGAGAGAGAATGACCTGCCAGGGCCATCCAATTGGCTTTGTGCCGAAGGCGGGACTAGAACTCCTGGTCTCCCAGGTTCCAGGCTGATTCCTTAACCGCTACACCACACTGGCTGTTTAAGCAAGGCTCTTCTGTAAAGAAGAAAGATTCCTTTTATTAAATATAGGTTTCCTTACATCTGGTCTCTATTTTTTTTTTTTTAGCGATTATCAACAAAGTAATTCAAAATACCTAGAGGGTATCTATTGACATTTTTTTTGTGAATAGAACCAAATATAAAATTTTGCATTTGTCCTTAACACTGCAAACCTCCTTATCTGTCCATTCAAACTATGTGTTTGTTTCGCTTTGCCATTTTTGTTTACCATCCATTATTGATTTGGCTTTATGTTGCCAAATGGGTTGGGTTTTGATGTTTTCTTGATCACTGCATGTTTAAAAAGAAATAAAAATAAAATTGCAGTAATCAACTATCCTATTATCTTGGTTCAATTTTAGATGCTTTGCACAAGTAGTCTGATTTTCTACCCGATATAGTTTTAAAATACCATTTCAAATATGTTTATTTATCTGCCCAATGGTGGGCTGAAATTTCCTCTTTTAACAGAGTTTCATAAATGCAATGCAAAAAAATGGTTTTCTATGTATTGCTGAATTGTTAGAGAACATTAACTTCATGACCTATCTGCAAACCTCAATGCTGCTTTAATTAAAAACAAAACCGAAGAGAGAATTCTTGTACCAACATGTTGCTGTCAGCACCCTGCTAACCATCTGAATTGAACTGTGCATATCCCTCCCTTAGCTACAAATATTCTAGTGCCAAAAAATGCCGCTTATGGTATTTTTAAAGGTACAGGCAGATTATTTCTAATTTGTATCTCAAATTAGTAGCACCCAGTAGTAATAACACCAACTGTCATATCCAGAGATTAATGAAGAGCAAACTCTACAAGGAGAAAATTTTTCATCTGAAATAAAAATGATGGGATTTGCTCTTCCACATTTTATTTATGCTTGTTTTCCTATTTTACCACTGCCAGTGAAATTGCAAAGGGATTAAGGGGTACAACTCAGATTGTGTTTTCTTGGGGTAGTTCAGATTAGAATCTACTTCATGAGATAATGGCTCAAGACTTCCTCAATGAAATGAAGCTGGGCTGGTCAATTCCAACTAGGTCTGGAACCTCAACTTGTTCCTCCATCTGGAAGGACACATTGGCGGAGGGGTGGTGCTGTTTTATGTTGCTTAAGGGTGGGAGACCTTTGTGAGGTAATATACTCTGCTTTTTATACCTAAACCACCTTAAGCCCCCACCCCACCCAAATCATGCCATCCAACTTTGGATATAAAATTATCAGATTTTGACAACAGAACCGTAGACTGTTTGAGGGATGTTTTGGGGGGGAGAGGGGGGCATTGTTTAAGCATAGGAATGATTTGATATTCAAAGCCTTCCCACTTTGATTCCTACCTTATTTAAAAAAAAAAAGACAGAAAACCTGCACTGCCCCAATGTCATTATACCATTATAATTCACCAATCATGAAATATGATTGGCACAAATAGGTTGATGGTGAGGGTCACATTCAGCCACATGCCCATTTCCGAAGCTTCTTTGCCAGAGGCATTAGAGAAAGGTACCCTTTGGTTATATTTCACATTATGATGATCATATCTATGGTTTGCCTGGGAACATTTCAGAGCATGAGTTCTGAAACTGGCTAGTTTCAACAAACAGTAATTCAGATTAACCATATTTTAAGGTTTGATGCATTCAATGGTGCCATTAGAATCAAACCACCAGGCACATTTTCAATTAAGTTCTCATAGCCACACCCAAAGCAGAGAAGGATAAGCCCATGAATCTGAGAATTGTCTAGACTCATTCCTTTCATGATGAACAGCAGCAGAGCGGTAGATCATGTTTTACATGCAGATATTTTCAGGTTGAATGCCTGCCATCTTTGGGAGGTGGGGGAGGGGAATCTGCCACTGGCAATCAGCCTAGAAAATACTGCACAATCAAAACAGCCTAAATCAACCTTCCCAATCTTGCATCTCCCAGCTGTGTGGACAGCTTAGTTTGAGATTATTTTTAATAGTGAAAAATCAAGTTTGCTTAAAAAAAAATTAATAAAATAATAGCCCTGCTGTCTGAGAACTGTAATACAACCAGTCTCAGGGTCATCAAGTTTGAAAAAGCAGGTCTAGTCCTGACATAAATGTTCATTTGATATGAGGCAGTTTCCTAGTTTTGGAGAGAGATTTGCTGGATTAAGATTTGGTTACAAACTATGACCCTCTTGCTTTTCAGTCTTCAAGTCTCTGACAAATTACCATTAGGGGCTTGCATATAAGCAGTTGCTAATTTTCAAAATGCTGGGGAATTTTGACCAGTTTATGCCTTTTAGAAAAATTACCTGATTTGCACTTCCTGGATTTATAAGTGGACCAGAACTTAATTTCTTCTGGACTGCGCACCCCTCTGAATTTTGAAATGTCACTCATGCATACAGAAACACACCGTTTAGGGTAAGATATGAAAACAAAATGTATATTTTAATAGGAAACACACCATTTATGTAATCATTTATTTGAAGCCTGCCAAAACCCCAAACGACTGAGATGCTGACAAGTCTCCTTTTTAAATCTTGATTTAAGACATATAGTCAACATGCAGTTTTGGTCGTGACTTTTTGTGCCTGCTATTCTGATCTTGTCTTCCTACTCCCAATTCCTATGGCACTTCATTGGCTCTGTTCAGTTCTGGACTTACTTCCAGCATTTTTTTTTTTTTTTTTTTTGGTGCCTTCAAGTCAGTGTTGACTCTTGGTGACTGCCTGGACAAGTCCCTGCAGTTTTCTTTGCAAGTTTTTTTCAGAAGAGGTTTGCCATTGCCTCCTTCCTCAGCTGAGAGAGAGTGACTGGCCCAAGGTCACCCAGCTGGCTTTGTGTCTAAGGTGGGACTAGAACTCAAAGTCTCCTGGTTTCTAGCCTAGTGCTTTAACCACTACACCACACTGGCTCTTACTTCCAGCTAATTTCTTTATTAATGCAAAACATGGTATCTGCAAAGCTGGTCATTCCAGGCAGCTGGTGATCTTATTAGAAGAGTCATTCTCCACTTCTTGGTGGCTAGGCTTCTATATGAGATAGCTATAGAGAAACAAAAAATCATAGTTCTCCCCACCCACTCACCTCTTGCTGATAGTCTGATTGCCAAATGTTTTACTTCTGCATGGGTTCAAATTAATTGGGAAAGCTCCAATGGTTTTAACATGATCAACACAAGCATATGTACTCCATCCCAGATACAAAGTGAATACACTAGAGTCTACATAACTTCAAGGTAATTCTTTGAAATCTTTGAGCATTCCACTAGGTCAGGATTTAATGGGGAAATTAAAGTATTACATTTTAGAAGCTCACTAAAATACCTCTGCCATTGCATCATATCATATATCAGACATGTAAAGCATGCTTTCTTTATTTCTCCTAACACGTTATGTTGTAAAACAAGCCACTTATGAAGACAGAATCATTGTACTCAAGAATCATTGTACTGAATAGATACAGGGGTGGGGTGGGGGAGTGAGTTTTCTAAAACAATTCTAAAATTGCCTTACAGTAATTTCTGTGGCCTGTAGGGAATAGATACACAAGTGTGGTATTCAGATTGTATCAACATTCATTTAGAATGGGTTCCCATTCTCTTATTTTATACACACACAGGAGAGAGAGTCATTTTTTTCTGCATACAAATTCTAACAGTATACACATCAAATCTGACACTGGAATGTGCCTGGAGTTCCTCTATGCCATTAGTTTATTAAAGCATTAAAAAAAAATAAAGCCTCTTTCTCTTTCTCTCTCTGCTCACAAAAACTTCATTGTTCAGCTCTCGGTGTTCCTTTGGAAGATGAAACAAGCACCCAAACCACAGAACGTGAACTGAGAGATGCACTGAGTTGCACAATAAACCTTATTATCAGTGTATTATCATTCGGGCGAGGTTCCACAATGCTGCTGGAAGAATGCTAAATAAAGTGGCAAACTTAACCCAGGCAAGTCTGGATTCAAGCATGACTAGAAAAACAATGGCTGTAATGTCAAAATATTGTGTGCTGTGCAATGAAAAGGACAGTTGCTACGTTCCATTTCATAGTGAAAGGATAGCCAAAATTTCTGGCATCGGCCACATTGCCTACTTCTTTGTTTCTGTGAAACATGTGTCAACTGCATTCAGTTGATTTCCAAGCATTTATATCACAACTAAAAGTGCCCTTTCGTATACAATTTGTATATATATGCAAAAGGCACTTCTTTTAATGTGAGGGGGAAAAAGAGGCCTGGTCATATGGAGAGAGACCTCTATTGATAGGGTCATGCACACCAGCAGACAACATATATGTGAATATATGTCACATGATGCATCTGGCATGTTACAACAAATACTGCAGCAAAAAACCAGCAGGAACAGCACTGGGTCAGGTCTATTACCTACTGTGAGGACAGACCTCTCAAAGCTAGTTCTGATGGTACCTTTTAATATATAGTTTATTTGTCCTTTTTTTTTAATTATAAGGGAAAGGAAACTGTTGCACTGGGATAAACGTTTGGTTCTGATTTTAATATGCATCGATCTAATTTGCACATCTCAGAAGAATTGGGACACCATGATTCTTTAACTTTTGCACTTCTCCAAAGTCTGTGATGTAGTTCTCCAGTTAAAAAAACAAAAGCATTCTAGAAAATATTCATTAGAAGAAATGCCTAGGAAAAAAAACTGGGTGTGTATGTATGTGCCTGGGTGGCTAACAGAATTTTTAAAAAATCAATAGAGGCAAACCACTAACAATAGCCAAAAAAAAAAAATTAAGTATAATGTTTAGTAAGTATACCAAGTATAATGTTTAGTGAGTAAAACATTAAGTAAGTATACCCAGAATGGCCACCAAAGACAACAGCAAGTAATACAGGCCTACCTAACCTCCTGGCCCCCATGCCAGGGAGGACAACCATGTTCTTAAGGCTTCACAGAATATCAGCAGAGTTGGGCCAGCCAGATCTTTGCCGGGGGGGGTGTTTGTGGAAGGGGAGGGATACGGTATTCCAGAGGGCAGGCACTACAACAGTTATAGGTTCCCAGATCCTTCTGCAATCATAAATGAGATATACCTTCTGTGCATGACATGCCACTCATGAAAATATTCTCTCTCTCCCTCCCTCCCTCCCTCTCTCTCTCTCTTTTGGCCTGTTTTCTCTGGTTTGTTTTTTTTTAAAGAACCAATTTCTTTTCTATCAACTCAAAGGAGAATGGTTGAAAAAATAAATGCAGGTTTGTTTGTTTTTAACACAGCTCTGATTAGGTCCTTTGTCGGTTTGTTGGTTTGTTGTTGAGATAAAGAAAGCTCTTGTTCTCTGAAGAGCTAAACAAGGACAGGGACATACTCCACAGGTGTAAATGTCCCCACCCCCTGGTTTAGCCATCTGTCTACCTGCAGACATAGGCCCACACATTCCAGTACGGTGCAGCTTTTCCATAGCTTTAGTGCATTGCAAGTGAAAAACAGCAAAGCAAACCACAGCACAGCAAAGAAAAGAAAAAAAGATTATATTGTTGTACAGTTGAGCCACCAAAGATGGGAAAAGCCACACCTGAGGAACATTTCCTTGCCTTTGAGCTTTACATAAAAACAGGAATCTCCCCGCTTTGGGAAGAAACAGCTCATATAATCAGCGCACTATAATATTCTGTGTGACAAAGAGAGATCCTTATTCTTGTCTCTACACTCTCCAGTTACAAACTGGCTACAGATATTTTGCCCCAGGGATGGGTAGGCCATATTGGAGACTCCTTTCCTTAATAAAGTAAGAGGGAGAATTCCAACAAGCTACAGAGTACTTTATCTGGAGAAATGGCACCTGCTGATATTAAAAGATCAGGAGACACCCTCTTTATATCAAATCTGCCAACCCTTCTCGGGAGTTGATTTCTCATTCTCAAGCAACCCTTTAAATGAAACTTGAAAAAATGGTTTGATTGGTTCATACTCTTCTCTGATCTTTATTCTCTCTTTGAGTCTCAACTCCTGAAACCATACAATTAAATGAAAATATGCCATTTCTTTCTCACTTATTAATTTGCTTGGGAGAGACAGCAATCTTCTATATTCTACCAATTGCCCAGAAACTTGCAAATGGAAAACCTGAAAGCTAAAAAGAAGGGGTACATATGGTTATGCACCAAGTTGGGAAATAATTTTGTTTTGAACAAAACCTTCAGAATTGTTTCAGGTCAGCTACAGTTCAGGAGAACTGAAATCCAGAAGGCTTTGGGTGCTCTGGGTTTCAGAAAAAACAAGATCCAGATACAGTGAGGAGGGAAAGCTTGGTGCATCTAACTCCCTCTCTCTGTTCTTCTTCTCTGCAGCTTCCTGCATGATGCATCCCATTAGCCTAGCTTATCCCATCTAGCGCCTTCCCTCCCTCTCTCAGCTGCTGCTGATGTCACAGCATGGCAGATTCCACCAGCCTACCCATCCCAACCTTGCCAGTGCCTTCCTTGCTTCTATATCCTCTGCTGCCACTGCCAAAATCCATGTGACATACCTTGCCAATTCACTGGATTGAAATTCCGGTGCAGCATTATCTATCCCCTGCCACCTTCCAAGATTTCTAGCTCCTTGGCTACCTTCATTACCTCTAGTCAGCCACCAACATCCTGGTCTTTTTCTCTTCCCCACTCAAACTACAGTACTTTTTTCCAGAATGAAACAGCCCCACTTTGTTTCATATATGGATTAAAACAATTCTGTCTGATTCTGTACAAAACCTTCCCTGCCCCCAAAGATGTGTTTTGATTTGGGATCACCCCAAATAAGCTACATAGATACATAAATACATACATGCATATAGATAGTTAGACATGAAACATTTGGCAAATCCATAGGGAAAGGTATTTTGACTGAGTGAATAAATAAATTTTGTTATTTCTAAAAAATATGGAAGACCTATGCGTATTATTCTGAGCACCCTTCCTTTTATACATTCAACAACTACAAAAAACAAAAAAAATCTGTATTTGATACATATTCTATCTACTATCTATTTATTTTTTATTTTATTGAACTATGATTTGCAAACATTATCAAGTAACTAAATTAACATAAATCCAAGATGCATAGAGAAAAAAAGATATAGAAAATAAAAAAGACTACTAAAAAGTAAGTAAAGAGACAGGTACTGTACATGTACAAATCTACCATATATATAAAGTATTACCGTATTATGGTCTATTGCTATTGAGGTACACCATAAAATCCGTACAAATTTGATAGAAATATGGTTCCTGCCTCTGATGTCTCATGATTTTAACTCTGCTGTGATTTTTTTTTTCTAATATGGCAATTGAAGAGGCCTTGTTAACCCACATCTCAGTTGTTACATTATCTAGAGTTTTCCAGAGTTGGGCAATTATTATTTTAGCAGCTAAAATTAAAGAGATAATAAATTGGGCAATTATCTATCTATCTGTGGCTAATACTTCCTTGCTATTAGTATAAATAGGTGCTGAAAACTTGGTGCTTCACAATCCCTCTTGAAAAACAAAACTGTTGTTATGGTCCTTGGAAATATAGTAACTTTAAGCAGCAAACTGCTAGATTTGCCCAAATAAGAAAATCTTGCCAGTTACAGTTTAGGAGAAAAACCTTCCCAAAACAAAGTTCTTATATTCTGATGCCTTTTAATAACAAGCTTCTCTATTCAAGTAAAGTCCGTTCTGTTCTTTGTTTACTTTGTCAATGGGCTTTGTGTTTTAGCAAAATAGTTGCTTCACAACCAGGAACAAAAAGTCACAACTTGTTATTGGTTCTGAAGCTCTCTCCCTTTCTGCAGATTAGTGCCAAGATGGATCCCATCAAGCCAAGGAAGCTGAATTCTATGATGCATAATAGGAGAAAGCCATAGAAGCAGAAGACACTAATATTGATAGTTTGTAATTGATTCATGCACCTAACTAATGTGATCTCAAATATTTTGACCAATTTCATTCAAGTCTTTAATTCTGGCCACATTCATCAATGAAAAACCGAATGAATCACAATATGTTATGGTGTTGTACATCTCTAATGTTTTCATGGCTGTTGCTTCATCAAAAATAATTGACTCTATGAGCTCAGGGGGTGAGGTGATTATGAATAATATCCTTAGCAACCACATCTCTTCCCAACTTTTTTTTTAAAAAACCAGTCTATAAATAGATGTGGACAAATGATCTTCAGAAGATTTTATATTTTCAATTAGCTTGGATTTGTTTGAGTGTTCATGGGGAAATAATTGTTATTTCTTGGGTTATGGCATCTGAATTGACTTTCCCTAGCTTGCAATAGCATTGATTACTGTACAACATATCACAAGAAATTTGCCATATTGTTAGGTGTTCAGTTCAGTGGACATTGGAGTTAGACTGACACAGCTGAATAAAGGGAACAGGTGGCTCTCTTGTAGATAAACAAAAAAAAAAAAAAAAAGGCTAAAAAACTCCACATCTTCTGAGAACCAACTTTTAAAGGATTTTTTAACTGAAGAATCTAAAACTCATTGGAAAAAAAATACTTTCTTGGGTCATGTACTATAAGCCAAGACATCCAAGGTTCAGCATCCCTTGGCCAGTTAGAAAGAAGAAATTGTGATTCATATAAAAAATAATTAAATCTGTACATTTGGATGTTCATGAGGTTTTAAGCTGATGGTTGCAAAACTCCAACACGGTAGTGAAAGGGTAATGATGCAACATGATTGTAACAGGTAAAGATACTGTGTATGGCAGCAGGTATGCGTACTGGATCCTTAACTTTCTCAAACCATCATCAAATGTCATCTCCAATCAACTGCATTTACAAAGAACTTCTGAAAAGGCAGAAATGGATACAATTGGCCTTTCAAAATTCTTTACCAACTTTGTGGGTAGAGAAACAGAGAAACCATTTCCCTTTGTCACTACCAACATAGGACTGCCACATTACAAGTGACAGTAGCACTGCCACTAAAAAAGCCCAATGGGAATTCTTTCTTAATGTGTTCTCTTGGGGTTTAACTAAAGTATGGGCAGCCAGGGAAGCTGAAAACTGCTACAGAAAGGATAGCATGATGAAAGACAGTAGGGCATTGAAAACCTCAAAGTGGACTCCCCCAAAGCTTGACTGAAGTTTATCCAGAAACATACCACAACTAAGCAAGGACTCTGTATAGAACTTGTTCTGTTTGAGTTCAAATTTCACTTCCTTCATATCCCTCTGTACAATGATAGGCTGTTCTTTCTTTTCTTACACTTGCCCGTCAGTAGTAGTTGACCTTCTCTGCATTCTTTCCCTGGGAACCTCTAGCTACTCATAAGATCCTGACAGAACCCCTAATGTTTCAACCATGACATTCCTTCAAAATTGCTGATAGCAAAGAGAAATCAAACTATTTTGGCCTCATTCTTAGGTGGTTGCAAAAGTTTAAAGAAGCTTCTATGCAAGGGCACTATTCTAATACAACACTTCCCATTACCTACTGAAAGCACATATTGGAATTGCCATTTGAGGAGCTCTTCAGCTTCATGTGAAATGTATCAGTGAGGCCATTAAAATTGCTACTTCACCTTGATAAGAAGCATGTTGCCTCATTAAGTACAAGAACATTATGTTCCATCTCTGAGTGAGACCATTTGGGTTATAAACCATAACTTATGGATCACTATTACATGTGAAAGAGGCTGCTATGATTGTTCAACAAATCATGATTAAAAAAAAGTGTGGCTTAGTATGTTTCATGAACCTAGACATAGTATGATAGTGATGGCCTCTCAAAAGTCTAAGCCTAACTTCAGATGTATGAATTTACCTGTAGTAATTGATTGCCCAAGTTAAATGAAAAGAGAAAAGGGCTAGTCAAGACAAATTCAGCATTATTTTTCCCTGAAAAGGGTGAGATCATTGTAGGTCCACCTAATTAGAAATTGGATGGCAGTGGAAAAGTGTATCTTACTTTTGCAGATCTGACTATGCTAAAGTATAATACACAAGGAATGAAATAAGTTGCACAGTTACATCACCCGGCTAATATTTAGAAGACAGGTTAACTTTATAGAGAGCATGTTTAACATTTAATTAAACCTCAGGGTGACAGGGAGTGATCTCTGTTTCTCAATCTCAGAAGCAGGACTTGCAAAATATAGTGTGCTGAATATCAAGTAATAATTGTTGCATAAAAATTGTGATCATATGCAAGGGGTGGGACTGAATGTCTGTATTTCTGTTTGCCCTCTGGTCTTGTCTGCATGGGAAAATCTGGTAATTTAATCCATATACACAAGGGATATTAAAGTATTATTAAACAATTAGTATTGCCTTTTTCTACCTTGCTTTTTTCTACCTGGAAACTCTCATGAATTTCTTATACGCAAGATTCCCCTTTCTTTCCAACAGATATTCCCATGATACCTACCCATAGCCATTGTGGATACAGCTAACTTACCAAGATATCTTATGTTTTAGCAGAAAAAAATTCCACCTTGCTTGTTCATAAGATCAAAGTCTATGTTGGAGCCCAACTGAGATGAAAAAAGCAGTTTACACCTCTGCAGCCAATTCCAATAGGCTGCCTGTAGATTACAGTAGGTTCAGTTTGCATTAGGATCCAGATTCAGTTTATATTCAGATCACAATTTTCACATTCTTTTAGCAGCCACCATCATAAAAATAACAGAAAATTAAGAAAAAAATACTTTTGTTTTTAATAGATCAACATGGATGGTGTAGGGCTCGCTGCATTGAAAATCTAAATTCTGCATAAGTAAAAACTCACATACACTTTAGATTCATGGCAGAAATCTGCACAACATAAATATGCTTTGTAGACATGTGTGAATTGGCCATCATCCAATTCACTGAAGTGTTTCACTTTGTAGAAGTGTTGAGTTTAGCTGCAATGCAAACTGTACTAACAGGACATCTAGTACAAACTTCCTTACGTTCTGTACTAACAAAAGCAATGAATAAACTATATTTTGCTTAAAGCAGTAAACTGCAACTTGAAATTTGGATTATTGTACAAGTATGTCTTAGTTTAATATGTAACCAAAGATGATATACTGTTGCAAATCTCCTTAACCTCTAATCAGTCCACATCTGTGCAAGGTAACGGTACTTAAAGGGAAAGAAATCAAAATTCAAAGTTTGAAGAAGCCATGCTTATTGTGTTTATCACTGTCAGGTTTCTTGGTTGTTCATGAAACATGGATATAAGAATCTATGACTTAGGATGATATGTGAATGCTTACCAACGTTTATACCTCCTTGATGGAATCTCAGGACGTTGTCAGGATATTCTACTTACCTTTCTATCCTATCTCCATTTTTGTTAGCTATTTTAGCTCAAGACCTCAAGCTTTACAATTTCTTCAGCTAAATTTTGCAGGGCAGGAATCGGGAATAAGTCTACAAGTACAAAAGGTTTTCTACAGTATCTATAAATAATATGTGCTCCAGTTTGATCCCTTGAGAATCCATATGAGAAACCAGTTGCTTATTCAAATTGGAATCTCTCTGTGATTCATTTTTTTTTCTTATTTTTAACTATTAACATTCAAGGCTATCAGAATGACTAACTTTAAAATAATATCAAATATTCATTTATTTGTGGGAAAATTCATATTCCATCCTTATAGTATTTACACAACTTTCAAGGCAATATTGTACTACAATTCAGAGTTTCAAATGCCCCCCTTCTGTCTATACATTAAAAAAAAACTGAAAAATCTTCAACTACTTTGTCTAGCCAGTGGGGGATCTTGGGCCAGACACACTCTCTCAGCCCTAGGAAGGAGGCAACTGCAAATCACTTCTAAAACCTTGCTAAGAAAACTGTAGGGGCTTGTCCAGGCAATTGCCAGGAGTCAAAAATTGACTCAATACACACACACACACATACACACATATACATATATACATACATACATACATATATACATGCATACACATATTGTATATATACTGTGTGTGTATGTGTACATACACACATGTGTGTGCACACACAGACACACACTGGGATTATTAAATGCCATGTTTGCTTCTATTTTTATTCCATGTTTCAGGGAAAAATGTAATGAATCCAAATGAGAGAGCTTTTTTTTTTCTCCTAAATTGCTCTTTTTCATTATTTTCTTAATTAAAAAAAAAAAATTGAACTCCCAAGATTATCCAGCTGGCAACTCAGACCCTTGGGCAATTGCTTTCAAAACTTAAGATGTGAACCTCTTCTAACTACACCTTTTCTGAGAGAGAGAGATTTAGGCCCAATGTTTCAGAAATACTGCCTGGATAAATGAAAACGATATTGAGGAAGAGTTCATCAAAGAGGGTCAAAAGTATATTGCATAAAATACTCATAAGGTTGCTGTACATAGGACTATATACAGAACTACCCTGCACAGACACAAATAGAAACACTTTAAAATCTAAAACCAAAGTAATTTGGCAAGCAAGGATTCTTATCCAAGCACGCACAATAGATAAATCTTAATAGGGATCAAAAAAAGCTTGTAGGAGACAGGACGTTTGATGAGAAGGGAATCTCTGAATTTATCCAATGAGATGGTCATTGGACACAGAATGCTAGTGAGTCTGAAGGAAGGGCTTGGAAATAGCATTCCTGTAAATAGCCTAGAACAGGATAGTTGGCTGTAAATCAGAACAAGAGTGTTCCACATTGCAACAGACTTAAATGCTCTAGCATGAAGATAGACAGACTTCAGGGTCTGAATTAAGAATAGAGTTAGGAGTTTTATATTTTGCTCTCTACTAAAATCTCAAGATCCACAAAGTATAGCATTGCAAACTAGATCTGTCAGGTAGAGCTACACATGCTTCAAAAAGGCTTTAGAACTGTTTTGGACATTTCCTGCTCTCCATTAAAGCAGCCTTTTTCCAGATTTTTTTTGTCAGGCTGTGAATTTTTCTTTTGTTTTGCAAAACATGCACACTATGAAAAGGAGATTAAAAAAATGCAGATGGAGAAATGTTGTCCACAAAGCTAAAATAGCTGTGTGAACTGGCTTTCTCATCAGATATGTAAATTGGTCCAAATAATGTTTGTGCTCATTAAAAAATTGTGTCCATTAGCTCATACCGTATGTACAGAGCTCCCTCCTCCTTCAGGTTTTTTTTTTTTAATATAATTTTTAAAGCTGCCTGGTGAGATACATTTGTCTGAAAAATATTAACTCCAGGCTTCCACAGATGATGGTAGACTTGAACCTGGGTCTCCTCAACTTTACTCCAATATTTAACTATGACAGAACCAACATAAAATTGGATTGATTTCAATAAGACAATAGCCAATGCTTTCCTGTTGAATTCAAGGTAACTTAAAGAACTCCATAGCTGAGCATTGTTTCCTCAGCTCCATATCTAGTGAAATTTGCTCAGCACTACAGCATTCAGTACAGCAGGCATTTTTTGTGAGAACTGTGGGTATCTCTCCAACGTGCATTGATTGATTCCTTCCTTCCTTCCAGTAGCTGGAAGAGCAGTGTAGGAGATGATTCTCCTCCTCCCCCTCCCCCTCCCCCTCCCCCTCCCCCTCCTCAAAATAACATTGTGAGAGAAGTTAGATTGAGAAATCAAACACTAAAATTCATGCTAGAAGGCAGAATTTGAACTGTCCCCTCCTCCAATGTTGTTCAATGCTTTAACTACTGAATTACCACTCTGAGTGCTATGTATGTATGATAATTCTGTCTGCCCAAAGGCAGGTATTACTGTATATTGCTTTTCCTTTTGGGCAGTGGTTAAAGTAGAAACTCTTTTAGTCTCCTCCAGCACATTGATTGTGTGCTTTTGTTCTGGTCCCATTTGCTAACTGTCTGCTTGCCCAATTTATGTGACCTGCGCTTTGCAGGAAGAGCATCAGTAAGCCCTGTTAGAGATAGTTCTACTCACCAGCAGCTGGGGAGCAAGTAGCTTGAAGAAGCAAAGTAGCAGAATTTCATCACTGATCTGGAGGAGCACTTGAGAGAGTGGGATAACAGGGTAAGAAAGCTTGCAATATATCTTCAGCTTGACTCTTGGCCTGTAGAGTTCAGAGATGCATTTAGTACAATGTAGCCAGTCTGAATTTGTTGGGGACAGATTTGGATGGAAAAAGCTAACGGATGAGCTGTCAAAGAAGGGGTGGTGGTGGTGGATCTTATAATAAAAAGCTAATCTCCAGCTGAATTCATCTAAAGCACCTGCCTAATCTGAACTACTACTATCTAAATATCTGTAAAAGAATGAACTAAAAGTATATTCATTCAATGACAAGGCCCACTCTGAACTGTATAGAGGTCATATTAAGGACATTGTGAAAGAGGCCCATGCCAAACATTTTTCCTGCATCACCCCCCTTTCCCCTCCCCATCATTCTCATTCAGTCTGATGGGGAAAGGCTGCTTCCTTTTCTTTACCCAAAGCAGAATAACATTTCAGTGGAATTCTAATAGGTAAAGGATTTTAGCACTTACCTTAGCTATGAGGTGCCAAACAGCATACCCAAGTATCCTTTTCCTTCAGCCACAGAGTAATCTCTCCAGCAGTTGGTAGCCTCCCTAATATCCTGGGCTCTAATTAAATCCCAAGAGATGGCATCTTCTTGAGGTCTTTTTTAGCCAATAAAGCTGTCCCAAACTTCAAAAATCTGTTCTCTTCTACCAGTAGGGAAGTCTGGGGACCAACATGGTTTTCTAAAGAATATTACAAATGCCAACTTTGCCCAACCAGAAATAAAATGTTCAAGGTAGCAGATGTACAAGGTTACATTTTAAAACTCTTATGTACAATTTAAAAATAAGCATAATCTTCATGGTACTGTTCAGAATGGGTTCTAGATAGACTTCATGTGGATAGAGTTCCTTATACCACAGATTCTCCTGGAGAATCCCCATCTCATGTTCTTTCCACAGGTATTCATGGCAAAATCCTTTAATATCCTATAGTATCCAGGGAGAGGGCAGTATGATGAAAAGACTTGTGAACCCAACACCTCAAGAAAATAAGACAAGCTCAAAGTATTTTTTAAAAGACATTCTAAAGCACTCTGAAAGTCATTTAGAAAAACAGGAGCCTCTTTTGTAGAGATTATGGCACAGTGAATCTTTATAGAAATGGATGCCATGGCAAACAATTTATAGTAGTCTTCATATGGTTGACAGAAAATATGCACCTCAAGGAGAAACACAACACTATGGACAACTGATCGTCTGACATCACAAAACCTCTTTTCCATCTATAGGCCTGCTTTACCATTTTGAGCAAGAGGGATGTACAAAACTAATATGGAAGAGTCTTGGAATATTTAAGGTTAGTGACAAATGAAGACTTAAAGGTGGATATCTGGTAGAATAATACAAAAACAAAGACAAGAGAAGACAGACAGGAAAATAATCACAGGTTAAAGTCTTTTCTGAACTGTACACATTTTCAGATGGAGACAGGAAATAAAATATTTGAATGTTTTAAAAAGCTCCCTGCAAGGAGGAATCAGTGGTTTACATGATGCAATGTTTGTTTGGTTTAATAAAAGCTTCTTGATCACCTGCAACCTTAAGAGTCCCATTTTGCATTTAAATTCACTATACTGTAGCTTCTTCTGTCCATTTCTCTCTTGCTTATGCCATCCTCCCTCTCTTTCTTCCTGTTTACAAAGCAAGACACTCAACCTTCTCTCCATGTCCCCACGAAAATACTCAACACCCTTGCAGTGTTGTGCCTGCTGCTTTTACCTCTCCTATCTTCTCAGGCTCAGCAGAAGATCTGAATGAGTGTTCTGTCCTTTTTTTAACCACAAAATACCCTGATCTCCCAACATCACTGCTTCTGTTTGTGCATTGTGACACCACACAGAGGTCCAAAATGGCTTCCTGCACAACAGCATAACATCGCTTTTGTCATTTTGATGAAAGGAATTGGAGTTGCAGATTCCATGGCCAAGAGATGTTGCAGCATTGGCCACCTTATTACAAGACAGACGTGTAATGGTTATGGTAGAGGACTAGCACTATGGAGACTCTGTGTCAAACTCTGTTTTTGTCATGGAAGCTGACAGGATCAATTTGGTCAATCACTCTGTCTCTCTACCCATCTTGCCTCCTTTTGAGAAGGGAGAACTATCTTGTGCTATTCCTGGTGAAACAGTGGGTTATAAATGCAATGAAGTAATAACAACAACACTGTTATTACTGCAGTAATTGTTCATGCAAAATTGCATACAAACCAGCATTTATTTGTGGTTTACTGCTTACTAAATCAGTGTATACATTTAGGAAAATTGCATACCAAGAAGTGTATTTTAACTAAATAAAAGCAAGCTCTTTATGGCTGTACATGCTACCTTCAGGACCATTTCTACTCCAGATAAAAAGTGCCCATCAAAAATGTGCTGGATTGTTGTAGATAGCTCCCTTTGAGCTGTAAAGAGAGGGAATGAGGAAGTAGGCCCTTTTGATCTTGCCCCCCTTATTCTGAAGAGCTTGCTGCCTAAGCTTTGAATGAGCCCTTCCTTATGAACATTTAGAAAACCTGTTAAGACTGTGCTTTTCCACAGCATTTTAGGAATAAAGAATGATCAGAGGCAATTGTCTCGATTGGGATCGATGTCTGGGGTGATATGATTTTACATATTAATGTAAGTACTGCTTTATGGTTTTAGTTCTGTGATTAGATTTCATGTGATGTAAACCAGCTAAATTATTAGATGCAGTGACACACAAATAACTGAATAAATAAATACATAAATTATTTGAGTTGACCATGAATTCATAGACATGGAAACGTAGTTTTCTTGGCAATATTATAGAAGTGATTTGCTACTGTCTTCTTCCAGGATTTCCCCCCCCCCCCAACCTTTCAGGCTAACTTATGGCCCTGGGAATTTCATCATGGTTTCCCATTTAAGTACTTATGAGGTCCAATCCGCCTTAGCTTTTCAGCTAAGACTGCCACTGAGTGTATTTTCACTAGTTATGTTTAAATAAAGTGTACATTGTGGAAAGTGGCATAGGAAGGTAGATGTATTGATGTAATTATAAACAAAATTTGTGAAATGATAGTTAGGAAAGTGGCATTTGATAACATGCATTTAAGAAGCTATCAGTGGAAATTGAATAATGACACTATTTGAGGTAGCAACGTGCATGATCTTCAGTGGTGCTGTATGTCTTTCAGTCATACACTCCACTCTTTCAGTACTTTACTCATATAAGGTGGTGGGTTCCCATTTCTGCCTGCAATTTCACCCATGGTGGAAGCACTTCCAATGCCCCCTTTAAGGACATTTAGAGGCCAGGGAGGCCTCCCAGCCAAAATGGCCTGTGCATATGGATCACATTGGCCTGTTTTCTGAATGGTCTTGTCCTGCTGTCTGCAGTCTATTTCCTTAGGCCGTTGGCGTGGTCCCCTCTCCATCATCAATGACAAATAAGGACACAGGTTGCCGGGAAAACATTCTGCACTTGGCAACCTTTTTAAGGATTGGCTGCTGGCATCTCATGAAAGAGACAGGCTGATTCCACTTGCCACTCAGGTTCTTAAGCACTCTTGTTCATTTCAAGGAAGCTTGTTAGCACGTGTTCAGCCAGGAGTGCTGAGCTCCTACAGAGTTGGATTATTGTATAGTATTATGAATTTTAAATCATAGGCAGAAGTTTCCAGTCAGAAGGCTTAATCCTCCTAAAGGGAGTGAAACCTCCCTTGCAGATAAAAAGAGGCGCCGAGCTCTTTGCAAGGAGAGCCGGTGACATGCTTCCTCCCTCATACTTTTTCCCTTGGGGAAATACGGCCCTGCAGAAAAAAGGAAAGAAAAGGGAAGATCAAAGGAAACGGCAGGATTGCTGCTTCTCTCCAGCCCAGGAAACCCATCATTACTGCTGTTAGAAGTGCCGTTTGATATGAACTGTGAGTGGGAAGTGTAGGGCAGCCCAAACGTTGGGATCTCCCACAGACTGGAGCTGTGGAGCTGCAACAAGGGAGAGTCAGGTTGGGAGGGACTGTGGCTCCTTTTCCTCCTGGGGCAAGCTAGACACCAGGTGCATCCCTGGGACTTCTTCAGTTTCATAATCATCTTGGAAACACTTGTGTGTTTGATCATTTTACCTTTTGCCTCTCACAGTCAGTGCGAAATCCCGGAGTGGATTCTTTGATCAATCTGGCATTGCTTTATATCTCGTAATCTTTCTTTTGGAAAAGGTTGCCAGGCAGCTGAGTTACGTCTGCAACTCCCCTCCATGACCCCTCCCCCCATAAATAACTCTGAGCTAACATGGCTAAAGGCCAAAAATTCTGGGAGTTGTGGTCCTAATGAATTTACAGGGTGCTGGTTTTGAGAAAATTGTGTTAGAGTACATACTCTAGTCATGGCCATCCTAGTCTTGCAGCAGGATGAGTGCCAGCTTTTAACTAAAAGGAGGATTTGGATTTTGTTCTATTACGTAAGAAGAGAAAATAACACCTTCTTGCCACAGCCTGAAAGAGTAAAGAGAGGGCTTCCTCTGGTTGTGCAATGTTTTGCCCTAGGAAGAATAGTTGCTCCTTCCTCTGATTACATGTTGCCACGTGGAAGATCAAAACATTGCTATTTAAACAAGCAATAGTATGCTTTAAAACTTTGCTAGGTGCCATCTTTATGGTCCTCCAGTGCCATGTGAAAACGCTTGTCTTCAGTCATCCTTTTAACCATGGTTTTATACTGTGTTTTAATTTAATGAAAAATTAAATTGTTTAGCTACCTGTGTACTAAACAAATAAATGGATAAAGGATCTATCAGTGGTTATTTAAAAACTCTGTGTCAGGATGGACAAACTGCAGACAGCAGACTGTGTGTGGTTCCAAACCTCTTCTGCAGCCTCCAGAATCCCAAAGATAGCACTACTGAAATTAGGAACAAATTGTCAGAATACAACAGAACCTTTTTTTTTTAACTTTTCAACAAAATAATAAAATAGGAACACTAATAGATGTGGGACAATAGATACTTTTAAACTCTCACCCTACCCCCAATTGTTAAAAGCTGAGAGCCAAAAAATGCTGTGCTTGCTCACTCACTCAGGTAACTTCACTAGCATACTGAGATGGTGGTCACTCTGCTCTATATTTAGCAAAAGGAAACTATTACAGAATACAGGATTTGTTTCTTGAAAGCTACAGCATCAGAAAGCTGTTGCCATCATAAGTTTCCTACAGTAGAAATATTTCATTGGAAATCAGGAAATAGGATTAGATTGATTATCAACTTGACCTTTGATGTTCTTATGATGCCTGAATGGAAGCCGTGCATCAGCTCCAGGAAGAACTCTGGTTCTTAATTTTATGTGTGCAACCATTGGCTGCAATGACTTGATGCCTCAGGTATAAGCCAGCATATCATATATGCTCAGAGCTGTTTTTTGTTTAGTATACATTAATATTATTTTATGTTACTACTGTTACCAAGTAATACTATATTAATGAATATAGAAGAGTAGTAATGCACTTTCCATAAAGAAGACATGGGGCACAGATAGATACACAGAGATGCCTAAATAGGCATGGATGAAACTGGAAGGATAGGACTACAGGCTCACTTCTCAGAGAAGCTTCTTTCCATGCTTGCATCAATGACAGTTAGAGAAAATTCTGTCCTAGGTTGCTCAATGAGCCTTAGTTTTATTTAAAGGTAAGTAGGAAACTAATTGACCTGCATCCCCTACTAAGTGCTCTTCACTCGGTTCCAGCAGGCTTGCCTAATAGGGGATCCCAAGGACCAAATGACTAGCCAGTAGACAACAACTTATTAATATTGGATATTACTAATTACACTCATTTCCATTCACAATATATTTCACTGGCAAAGAATATACCCCACGGTATTCTACAATGAGTTCTCCAAATTCTTCATGGGTGCCAGAGCTGTAACATTTCTACAGTGGAATTATACACCTGTCTGACTAGGATTATTGAATGAAGCCACATCATGAGGTTCAATAAAAGCAGACACTAATAACAATTCTAGGATCACAAACACCTGTTTGTATTTTTCCTGTTTTATATCTGGTCCTGTTAGCATGCAACTACAAAGAAGTGTGGAATAAATGCAAAAAGAGCTTAATTTTCAGCCATTGCTTCAAAACTGCCTTCCTTTCTAGAATGTATCTGAATTAAACATTCATTGCCTGCCAGATGAAAGGAAATCAATTTGAGTTTTACATCCATTGGAGATGTGTTCTGGGACTCGCAACATAGTTGCTCAGGAGCAAGATAGAACCATGGTCATCCCAAAAGTGGTGCTGTATCCCCCTACATTTATATCTCCATGAAAATGGAAAGATTTTCAGCCACTTTGGAGAAAAGCCACATTAACATTATTTTCAGATATCAAGTTAACACTATTTGGGGTAACAGAGGATGAAAAAATGATTCTGCTCCTTAAAAATGCCTAATGGTCAGGAGGCTTCATAGAAGGACTACATCTAGATAGACTGGACCTATGGCTTCCAAGAATCTGATTCTGACAATTCTATCACCATTTGGAGAAATATTTGAAGCCTCTAGGCATTCAAGAGGATATGTGAAAAGCAGGGTCCATGTTAACAATTTGCCTTGTAGATGACTAGCATGGCAAAGGCTAAGTTAGTGTGTAGATTCAATGTTTTTTCAAATCATAATGTGATTTCTCTTTTTCTTTTGCCCTAATGTGATTTGTGAATCCATCCAATATGGGTTAATACTATAATTTTTTATTCAATGAACAATGATTTATACATCCTGGCTTAACATTATGTGTGGACAGTCACTGATTGTGTCACTGAATTCACAGATAAATTTCCAGATTGGTACCAAATAAAAGTAATATAATTGTGCTTTATGTGAATGTAGTGAAATCAAACAAGATGCCCAATATTAGATTCACACAGATATCAATGGATACAGACCTATAGAAAACTAATATTCATATTTCTGCCAAAGACAGAAAAAGATAAGAGAGTCCTCAGTTACTTGTTAACTTTTGCATGAGTGGGATGATGACGATGATGATGACAACGATGATGACGATGATGATCAAGTTTTGTGTTCTTCACTAATTGATGTGAAATAGGGAATCTACCAGAGAAGAAAATGAAAGACCTCTTGGCCATGTGAGCATTTCTATACATTTGTAAAGTTGGCTACATTTTCATGGAAGCTTGAATATGGATGGCAAGTTAAATCTTTCTAGAAGTCTGGATTGCTGTATAGAATCTTTCCAATCATTTTCAAGGGCAATGTTAGATACTGATGAAGTGGAGAATGAAAGGAAAATATTAATAATCTCATAATGACAGAAAGATAATCCAAGGACTAATTATTTCAGGAAACCCCCATCAAGTCAGCCTCTTCTTTTAGGATTATTTCCTTTCCCATCTCTCCAGATTGGTCACCGCAGAGGATAACTTTCCATAGTCTGTTTCTCCTGTTGAGTCCTGGAACAGAAATCATCATTCTTCCTTTTAATATTTCTTTTTTTCTTGTCACGTACTGAGACATTCTTGTATGGACAACCTTTTAGCTTCCCCCAGTGAAGATAATATTTACTTTCCAATTGGCTGGATCTACCTCATGTTTTTAGAGCGTGTGTGTTAATGATGGGGAACTCTAAAACAAACTGACTCATCCTCAGCTGCTAAGTTCTGACATGCACTCTAGATAAGTAAACCTAAGTGAGGAATGGAGGAGAGGAGCAGCCACACTGATTCCAAACCATCTCACCAATCAGAAAAATGATCATTTTCCATGAAGTAGTTTATCACGGAACCCAGCTGGTGCCAATCTGGCCAGTCCATTTCTCCCAGCAAAGCTAATAAAGCACTTACTTGTTATCCAGGGAACTCTACTTCTAATAGACTTCCAGTGAAATAATATTTGCTTTCCAACCCCACTTTGAATCCCACTCATTTTTTTAAAAAAGATTGCCTCCAGCTGTCTCTGCTGGTCTAATCTAATAGTTTCTAGTTTGTACAAGCAATGCGCTTTCAGCCAACTATATAAATAACTTAAAGAAAAGAAGACACTTTTACAGAGTGCAGTGCTGGGTGCTATAGAACATGACAGATTAGCAAATGACGCCTCGGCGCAGCTCATTTGGGAACCTCTGTCAGCTGAATATGAGCAATTACAATATTCTATTTGGGCTGAAAGGGTTGTCTGTCTTTGTACAAAAAGACTAACAAGAAAAATATTTCTTGTCTGCTTTGTCCCATGCATGAAACTGATCTAACAACCTCTTCTCCCCCACCCCCCACCCCCCTCAATATCGTTCTCATTCCCTATCATTTTTATCTCAGCAGCAGGAAAGCAAGGGAAAGCAAAGAAAGAGCTGGAGTCCTCCTCCACCCGTTCTACTTTTGGCTTGATTAAAATAAAGCTCAGAAAGAATAATATTGGGAAAAGAGGACTCCCTGATGCTTGTGAGGGAATTTATATCATCATATCAAAGGACTCTTTAATGACACCCCCCACTTTGACACCTCCAGGAGTGCTGTATTTGTCTTAAATTAATATGGCCTCTGCTAGCTAGAACCTGCTGACTTATCCCAGCTCACCTGCTAAGGTCACCCCATGCCTTACATGTTCAAAAGATTACAACAGATGCACCCAAGTCATTTACATGGTTAACAAAAGTCTGAAGTTGCTGTATATTGAGAGGAGGTGTTAATTCCTCCACTGTATTTTCAAAGTTGCATAGTCAGTCAGTTGTGACCAAGGAGAGATGATCTTATTGTCAAAGGTGTCACACCACGTATGATTGTTCTGCTGATAGATTTCAGAAACTCTTTCTTTTTCAAATAATGGGGCTTTCAGAATGGGTCTTTATTTAACTATCAGACAAGAAGAGTATTGGTAAAGTATTCTAAGCCACTCAACTGAATTTCATTCAACCACTTATGGCAGAGAAATCTGGTGGTCTGCAGCTTTACAGAAGTTTACAGCTGAGGGCCCTCCAGGTGCAGCTGAACTACAATTCCCAGCATTCCTCTACTAGCCATGGTAGTTTTGGGAGCTATAGTTCAATAACATTTGGAGGGCCACAGGTTCTGGAGTGATTTGGGAGTTAAGAAAGGGAAACTCAAATGTTTACACTCTCTGCTTTTTTTTCCTTCATAACAAAGAAGTAATTATGCATCTTCTCCCACAGGAAGGTACAAAGCATGTTCTCATGCTGGAGATATAAACCTATGGAGAATGACAGAAAAGTTCTGATTTGAATTTTTGATGATGTGTAAGAGCTCATATAACAGTATTTGATATAAGCCACAATCATGTTATTATTTTAAAACATCAAATTAAAAACAGATGCAATAAACTCCTTAAATATTAAAACTACCGGGTACACTAGATTCCAGCTCCGATAATTATGGCTTCCCTAAAGTCCTATTTAAAAGATCTTAGTAGCTTTTCTGAAAGCTTATAATGTTCGATACTTACTGATAATATGTTCCAGAGCATCATTTTAGTCATGTCTCAGAAGGTTCATTTCTATTTCTCCACTGAAATTGGGGAGTTTGGCAACAGTCTAAATCTTTCCCCTCCCCTCCCCCACTCACACTCCTTAAGGGTGGATGGTACCAGCCCTTTCACCAGAGAGGCATCAATCACCTTCCAAATCTAGCCACCAACACACACACTTTGCAAGCATCCTCAGAAAATCCAAACAGATCATCAGGCACCTGGGACAGACCATCCTAATGAGTCGACCACTTCTGCAAAAGTCATGTGAATTAACAATATGCATATTGATCAGTAAGTGATCTGACCATGGGAAAGAAATCCTAATGGTATCCTTCTATCTTCAGGTCACTCATCAACTGCTCATTAGATCTAATGAGTAGCCATTTATATGAGTCAGGCCCAAGATCATTTGGGAAATCCCATGGTTGCCACAAAGTCTGAGCCCACCTGATCCCATACCCAGGGGATGGAGATTGAAATCCTCCAATACTAGTAGCCTGGGAGGCTCTAACACCAGCCAAGCTATGAAATCTGGCTGCTGTTAAGGAGTAGGGTGTTTGATACAGCAGCAGTAGTCCCAGCTTGGCCCTCTGGCCCAAATTCATACATAGGTGGTCACATTCAGTCTCCTATGGAGCAGGCAGCTGATTACTGTCAAACTGATCAATGTTAATAGGTAATTACTTGGCCACCTATGGAGCAGGGTAGATGATTACCATGTTTATTCAGAGCTATGGCAGTACAGTACCCAGGAGTTACTCAAGTGAGCAAATCTCAGACAAGTGTAGATTTCTCTGAATGGGTGTAATCTTACTGCATATAGATCTGGCCTTAACCAATAGCAGCCTGAAGCCAAATTTATTGAACAAAACCTATTCTAAATTTAGAATCTGGCTGAAACCTTGGTCTAGGAATTGCAGGTATTTTTTTTCTCAAAAGAATAAATGCAATGTTCCTTTTGCACTTGAGGCATTGTTCATCATGTTCTTCTGAGAACCTATAGCTGCCTGTGTGTGCTATATGCTACAGAGGCCTAAATTAAGAAATCAGAAGCCTCCAACTACAATATTTCTGGGTCAAGTCAGCTCAGCTCCTTTATTCACAAATCTTTCTGAATGAAAACAGTTGGATTCTTCCAAACCAAGACCTGTAGGCACAGAAAACCTTGACTTCATTTGTGCCATATCTTATATGGACCTTCATAGCTTTAATTATACTGTATCTTTTGCATAGGGTTTCTATTCAAGAAGGTTTCAAACTTGAAATTAGTGCCAAGGACTCAGTCTTCTATTACAAGATAGAGATGCTTGAGAATGAATTCTCTGCAAGTTCTGATGCAAAATGATATGATTCATTTTCCAAATTAATGCATGCATCAAAACACAATCATGGGAAAGATTAGTTTGGACGTAGGAAGTCACATGTATATGAATGAACGTATGTAAAAATCATGCACAATAAATATCAATAGGTGGCAGCAGTTAGCCACCTTTGGCTGATCTTATGTTAGTTAAGCTGGTTATTACATGGATGAGAGACCACCAGGAAACTCAGTGTTATAAACTAGAGTGAGAAGTTGAAAAACTTCTTGGAAGAAGACAGTGGCTAACCACTTCTATACTGTTGCCAGGGAAAACAATGGACCATATCCACTGCATTGTTAAACTGTTGCTTTTAATCTTGTATAGAGCCAGTTTGGTGTAGTGATTGAGGCATCAGGCTAGAAACTGGGAGACCATGAGTTCTAATCCCACCAGATGGGCCAGTCACTCTCTCTGAGCCCTAGGAAGGAGGCAATGGCAAACCACTTCTGAAAAAATGTTGCCAAGAAAACTGCGGGGTCTTGTCCAGGCAGTCACCAGGAATCAAAAACTGACTTGAAGACACCAAAACAAATCTTGTATACCACCCAAAGTTACTGCCACAATGGTGGCAATATAAATCATATACATACATACATGGACATGTTGAATTCAGCTTGAGAGAGACCCTAACAGCTGCTAAGGCCTTTATATCCCTACTCAAATAACTTCACTGACTACTTCTTCCAAGGAAAACACATGGTGCCCCATCACTTGGAATAACTGTTAGCTCAATCACCTCTTCATTAATGAACCAATAGCCATGATTTATTGCCTCATCTTTCCCCAAATGACAGCATTCCTTAACTTGCCCTGGAGATCCCTGCTTAATCTTCCCATGCTTAAATATTTTGTAATGAGTCTGAATCTACCTCAGAGATACAGATTCCACTTTTCTGATGGGGGGACACAGTATCAGATCTTAATTTGCTAGGGAGAAACACTTCAAATTCAGGTACTATTAGCTGCTGTTGAAAAGTCCTATTTGAAAATAATGAGCCCTCACAATGTGAATATGCCCAGATAGCCTCATCTCTCAACCAGATCCCTTCTATAAAATGATCCCATCTAATGGGACCAGGCAGCATGGCTCCTCTGTGGTGTGCCCTGCCTCATGGAACAGCACACCCCCTGAGATTTGGATGGTCCCAACTTTGTCAGCCTTTCATAACGGGCTAAAAATCTGGCTCTTCCCTTGAGCATGCAGCCCAGGGACTGGGTAATCCCATTCAGTTTGCTATTTTTCATTGTGCTATTTTTCATTGTGTCTTTTTAAACATTACTGAGGTTATTTTATCAATTAGCCTCCCAGAGTCACATGTCATTCATGCAGCCATATAAATCCATATAATAAATAAACAAACAAACTGGGCACTTTTAGTTTCTGCTACATAAAAGATCTGCACCCTGTAGAGTTCTGTTAGTCTTCTGAACCATCTGGATTCAAAATATAATCCATGTACCAAAGTCATGCAACCAGTAGAAATATGCCGAGAAATTTGTCAACAATTATTTGGGTTTTTTTTACCTGAGACAAAAAGGCAAGGAAGAGTTTCAAATGATTTGGTCAAAATGTGGACATTTTTCTTTTGTTTTCTGTTCTTTCTTTTCTTCGTATTATTTTGTTAATTCTGCTTATGTTTGTAACTTTTTATTCTAATTAGTCTGACACTTTTAAAAAAATAAAGTTGTAGCTAGTTCTGTGGTTCCAACGCTGAAAGTTCATTCAGAATTATACACAAAAACTCCTCTATAACGGCAGTGCTAATTTTCACAGGAAAACCAAAGAATTATCCTTACAAACCATTTCAAATGGAAGGTCATCTTTCATGTTCAAACATGGATGATGCCATGGATCCATAAGATGCTAAAATTAGCATGTGCAACCTGTTTACTAACAGAGTAGCATTTGCTTATATCAGCAATGAATCCAGCCTTCTATATGTGTGTGTTTAAAGCTGATTTGATATTTAATAAGGCTGGCTTTTTCCACTGATAGCAGATAGCTCAATCTGTCACTGTGGCCTAAGAGTTCTATAACAAAAAGAGCATCATGTGTGTATGTACACACACACACAGAGACAAAGACAGATGTGGAAGGCAGTATTACATACTTGATGAGATACACACAGAGAGACTAGATAGAGTTAGAAAATTCACTTAAGCTTCCTTCCTCCCACACAGACATTTCTTTTTGCTACATCTTACACTAATACTATTTTTTCTCTATTGTTTTTCATCCAATGAAGTCAGCAACCCAGTAAATGAAAGTATGTAGATAAACCTTAGATACTATAACTCTTTCGGTTATATTTTTAACCAATTCACATTCCTGATTTGGATGAAAAATATTGATCCAGCTAATCATTTCAAAGCCTGAACCATGTGAGCCTCTGAGGTGGCATAGATAAAGGCAGAGTCAGACAGACAAAAATACCATAGACAGTTTTAAAAAGGTAATGGATGGATAGATGGATGGATAATGCTTTTAGAGCCTTTTACATTCAGACATACATTTATTTGTATGTTTTCATACTTTTCCAGATAAAGCAATGGATATACTCTCTTTGATAAAGCAATTTGGGCCATGGATTTGCTTTGCAAAGTGAAGAGGCTATCTGATTCACTCCAGCAAAATGATTTGAGGATCCTTGAATCACTTTAGGACAGTGCTGAGGAGAAGGTAGACTATGAGGGCTTGGGGTGGACAGTTCTGACAGGCACAATTGCCACAGCTGTGGAGCCTCGGTAATCTCGGTAATTCTACACTCAAAGAATTCACTAAATAAGTCTCCTTCCCTTGTTTGTTCTGTTCTGTTTTGTTCTGGGTTTGTCTCTGATATACAAACCTGCACATTCAGGAGAAGGAACTCTGTAGCAGACCAAAAAGATTCAATATGAGTGCTACCAGAAGCAAAGGGCCCACATTTGCTTCACAAATCAACTTCAAAAAGGTGTTGTCTTCTCTGACATCTGCTTCTCAGATATATACCAGTTCTTCTATTTCTTAACATGAAGATTGACTGGCATCTGGAGCTCTTCACATACAAAGTGTATATATTACCACCAAGCTACAAATTGTACTTTTTTTTTCCTTCCTAGAGTTTTTCCCGCGTGTGCAGGGTCCACTGCTTTTTTTCACATCAACCAAATGTTAATCCGTTGGTTGTGACAGATACTATAATTTGCAATTATAGAACTTTGCTAAACTCTCTGCAAATCATTTAAACATGTTTGTGTCTGATGGCAGATTCTGTAAGTATTATAACTGATTTTTTAAAAAGGAAGGGGAGCACATGCAAATTATAACCTCATCTGCATTATTCCTCTAAGTTGCTGGGCATTATTTTAATTAAATAAAAACAGTAAAAAAAAAAAAAAAAAGACCAGCAGAAAGGAATATGTTGTCCAAATTCTGGAAATATTTAAAGATCACTTAAACATAAAAATAATTAATTGCCCATCTAAACAGAATTATGATCCCAAGCCTGGTGGTTCTCCAATACTTGGGAAATCTCAAAGTGCAAGACCATTTTTGAGAAAACAGACAATAACTGAGACAACTATCTAGTGTTGTCTTTGGTGGCATAGAACTCATGTTAAAAGAAATTAGTAGAGAATATGAAGAATCATTCTTGAATTATCCTTCTGCAGTAATCTCAAAAAGGAAAAAAAAAACACATGCAGATAACAGCAAGCTAGAAAACAATAACAGAAAGGGAAGAAAAATGATTCCATGTGAATTTCTGCAAGCATTTGCCCATTTGCACATTTCAAACCTTTAAGCAAAGTGGAGTGCACTTGCCTGATGCAATCCATGCTTTTCAGAAAGGTTTGCCACTTAAAGTCTGTGCAGAAAGATGTGCGGGTTTGTATGTTAGAGACAAACCCAGAACAAAACAGAACAGAACAAACTGTATGATGTCAGTGACCAGTGAGAAACAAATATATTTATAAAACTATATGATATTAAGGGGAAAATACGAAAAGTCTACATAGTAAGACAGGTTATTATCAGGAAGTGTGTATTGGGAGTAATACATACAAAGTTCTGAGCAGACTCTCTTTGGATGAATTCACAAATAATTTCAGGAATATTGCTAAACAAACCTAGGGCCAGAAAACAAGAAACTAAAGAAAACCAAAACTGAGAGATTTGCCCACCTCTAAATTACTAATTTAAAGTCAACAACAATTTGTTTACTTTTAAACAAATATAAAACCACATTTTAAAGTGGGGGGGGGGGAGCAAGATTCAGCCTCCTCCTGAATGAACTCTGTTTGATTTCTATGATACCTTCAGTTTGTATAAGATAAGATATAAGGTATCTTGTATTAATCAGAGAGAATCTCATTCTTTTAAATTTCTTTTTGCAGCTGGTAGCAGAATTGCCTACTAAGCAGCAAAATGTTGAGATAATTTCTTTGCTAACAATTTGCAGGAATCAACTTCAAGGTAAGTACTGTGGATTTGAGCTAGTCATTCTTGGAATGTAAGTCAGTATTTCTCATCTTTAATACCCAATCTGGAACATGGGAATAATGAAGGTTATAGTTTTTACTTCACTGTATTACTATTATTCTTATAAATACAAATACAAATACTTTAATGACCAAGTATAAAATATACACAAGGAATTTGTCTTCGGTGACGAACAGCAAATAGGGAACAATCATAGCTAGTAAGATGAATATCTTGTCCTTTGAAGATCCTTCTTATGGAACTTACACCACTTTCTGATCATCACAGCTGAAAATTGAAGGCACAGTTCCTGCCATCTTAAAGTCCAAAAGAGACGAATGCTGTAGCATAAACCCCATTATAGGCAAATTATGCCTACAAAATAAAACCCTTTCCCCCAAAAAAACTGATCTAAATTTGTGATGTGGTTCTACTTTCTTATTATCCCTTAGTCTTAAAAAAAATATTAACTGGAGCCCTCGGTCACCAAAGATTGCTCATCCTGGGCTTAAAGTAACAATTACCATTCAGCTTATGAGTGCATGTAATTGTCATTCACTGAATTAGAGTCACTTTTATGTGAGATGGGCAGCTATATAAATACAATAAATAAACAAACAAATAAATAAACAATTTTCAATAGTTTCCATTGCTTGCAACTAAAACAAGGCTGCTTTCAAACATTCATACCAAAGACCCTTTTAACTTCAGAAGTAGGAACTTCACCTAGGCTGCTCTGTATACATAACATGTGTTTTGCTATTAAGTCATGGGATCCTACACTTTCTCCCCCCTTCCCCCCATATACACTAGATTATCTTAATACTTACAGGTCTCCACATAGACCTGTAAAGTAGCAACATGAGAATCACTCAACATACAATTCAAATAACTGAGTCAATTTGATAAAAACTAGATCCATGCACTCAAAGTCTATCAAATTCCCTAACTGATTGGAAGGCACCTTACTGGTTTGATGCATGCAATCAATGTAATGTTTCAACTTGAAGGGGTAACTCAGTCAAAATCAGTTTTAGATCTTCTCTTAAGCTGAAGTTTGACTTCTAATGTGAAATGATATCATATTTGGGTAATAAAGATTTATTTGGTTAAATTAGCTATGCCTTAAAGGAATGAAGTGGACTATTCCAAAAGCCCTTGTTTTGAGGCCCCCACAAACTCCTGAGATAGTGCTGCTGAAAATTAGCTGAACAATAGTGCAATATTTGGGGAAGGGGGGATGATTTGTGGCAGGGACAATTGAAAAAGAAAGAAAAACTGGCATTTGCTGTTTTTAAAGTGAAGGCCAGAGCTGCCTGCAAAATTGACCAGCCTTTGGATCTGGCTTACGGCATGCCTTCCTCCCCATTCCAAAAGGTATACTGTATATATGTGAGGTAGAACTCTCCCCACCCTTTTCACTGCCAGTTCCCCAAAATTCCTCTCATGCAGAAATTATAGCTGGAAAAAAGTCTTATTCCTTGGATTTTATTATGGGAGAGGAGACTAATTGTTATGTTAGTGAATTTTAGGTGCAGGCAGTTTTAAAAAAGTAAGTGAGAAGAAAAGAAAGATTAAAGGAAAGAGAGGTGACAGGAAAAAGACAAAGATTTGTGTGGTAGTAAGATAAAGTAGAAAAGAAAAAGGTGGATAGAGTGATTGAAAAGGGGAAGAAGAGAGAAATTTAAAAAGTGAAAGGGAAGGACAAGGGATAAGAGGGTTACTAGGAAACTGAGCAGGGAAACAAAGCAGAGCAGAAAGAGACACAGTGGGAGAAAGAAAGAAGATGTGATATAAAGAGAAGGCCCATTGCCACCTCCCCTTAATTTTGTCTTGAATTCTGTTCTTATAACACTAATTTAATCATTTATTTTATTTAAATGTTTTTATTTAAAACATTGAGATTAGAATTTCTTGAAAAATGCAATTTATTTTATAATAGTATATAAACTAAATAGCCAGCTGAACACCCTGTACTGAAACATACCCAGTGTACAAAAGAATCTATCATCTCTCTCTCTCTGTCTTACACACACACACACACCACACACACACACACATAAATGTGGTAAGTTGAAGTTATATAACATCAGTGTCATTATTTTGATTCCGTTTTTGAATTAAACTTAGATACTACAGGATCATGGTGAGTTGACACCATGATCCTGTACTCCCCCACTTCTGACAAATAGATGACAAGGAGGGGATAGATATCCAACAATAGTTGCACATCCTAGTCCTAAACATGACCTGTGACTGAGGCCCACACTACAGAAATAAACCACAATGATAGACAGAGGTTACTTTTCATTTTTCCCAAGCTGTGCCAGGACTCTGGCTGACAAAGGCGGCTTTGGATTCCTTTTTCCAAAAAACTATAAAACAAGTTATGAGGTTTTGTTAGACAAACAGGAATCCAAGAAGCTGTTCAGAATGTAGGCAGTCCATATCTACATGACTGACTGACTGAATGAATGAATAGGAAGTATTGCTCTTAATTCACACTGCCAGTGAGAAATTATAAAGGTTCTATACTGGAAATAAGAAACCTGGTAGAAGTAGCAATTTTACTGAAACAGAACTATTTGGCTCCTTAAGATGCACTTTGGTGGCACACCAAGTTTTGTTTTGCTTTTTTTTAAAAAAGCAGGCATTGAAGAAGCAGTGTGGGGCTAATAAAACTTGGAAAAATTTGGTGGGCCTTTTCTGCTATGGCACCTGCACTGTGGAATCTTCTCCTCCCTGAGGTGAGATTGGCCTTGTCGTTGAGCTTCCAGAGGTCCCTTAAGACTTGGTTATGCCAGAAGGCCTGGGGACCCCAGGGGATGGAAGAATTAGTGAGGTGGCTTCCTTATTTTAAACATCCTTTTATTCTCTGCTTTATTTTGCTTTTTATATTTTTAATGTATTTATTGACTGTTTTTAGCTTTGATGTACACTGCTCAGAGTTGCCTGTGGTGAGATGGGCAGCTATATAAATTGGTTTAATAGATGATAGATGATGATGATGATGATGATAGATAGATAAATAGATAGATAGATAGATAGATAGATAGATAGATAGATAGATAGATAGATGATAGATAGTTTAGCTGACTAGTCCTCATTTAGTATCTTTGAATCCTTACATATATCAAAATTATATTAAAATGGATAGGCAACCTTTTTCCTGTCAAGGGCTACATTCCCTCAGGGATACTCTCTTGAGAGCTAGACCTGGGGTGGGGTTAAAGCAAACCATGGGAGAAGCCAGAGCCAACAATTGGCAGACACCCATTTCTTCTTCAATGTGCTTTTTCTTCTTTTTTCTATCAACCTCCTGTCTCAAACAGAGATAGGGAAGGGATAGATAACCCTTTCCAGAACTTCTACATTGGAATTTTGAAATTTTAAAGCATAAAATTAGCTTTAAGGGTCTTCAATTAGAAGAGCATGTGAAGGAATTGTATCTGATGCTCTATAGTGGCTGGGCATTTAGTATGAATGACTGAGGGACCAACTTCCCTGACTTACAAGAAGGGATTCTAATGAGCTAGGATATCCTCTTGTATCGTAGAGCATTATGTGCATTCATTAATGTGCACAGAGTA
This sequence comes from Python bivittatus, assembly GCF_059951505.1. Classification (NCBI taxonomy): domain Eukaryota; kingdom Metazoa; phylum Chordata; class Lepidosauria; order Squamata; family Pythonidae; genus Python; species Python bivittatus. Next base: position 80,709,022 of record NW_028277098.1, read on the forward strand.
CTTCTTTCCACATATGGAAGAAGGGGGTGGTGATGGTACACTTGTTTAAAGGTGTGCCGGTGACAGAGAATGCTTTTTCCCTCTCAGTTTAGGAACTTCATGCTCTTTTTTCCTTGGGCTGGTTGCTATGGATTGCACTGATAATTTAGTAATATAGATATAGGCTTGATGCATTGCTAAACTGTTGGAACCTGACCAGTTAAAACACTGGACGTTTGCCAGTGACATCAGAGAGAACAGGGCTAAGCACATATCCTTGGAAATATTCACAAATCTTAGGCAAGATGGGTCATTGCATCCTGTACAGCTACTTAGAAATACTTCAAGGGGGTTACCTCATTAAGTTCAGTGGGTGGCCTTGAGGAAGTGCATTATTTAAGCTAGTCTGTTAAACTTCCTCCTGGTTTGATTCCAGAGCTGTTCCTTGAAATTGGGGCAGTAAATCATTGAAAACAATGCTATCTGAAGCTTTTTGATTTCTAGATGGCTGTCAATGCATTTAGAATAAAATGGGCAAGATACTATTTTATGGAAAGAAGACAAAAGCATTTTACAAAACAAATAACCAGTAAAGTCCCACAAGGGTACATTTGTGCATGATTCATTTGTATTTTCATTTATGATGGGAAGAGAGAAGACTGTGAGGATGAAATGTTCAGATGGATCCAAGACAAAAAAGCATTATAAGTATAAAGGACTATGTTTCTTTGTAATAGTTATATACTGCTTGTCATGCAAAACATATCCAGCTTGTAAAAAGTGTTAAAAATGCAACAAATCCAATATAAAAATGCAATGATATATAAAATTGAAATATTAACACAAAATGTCAAGGTGAATAAAAATGTTTTCATCCTGTCCCTAGATTGTAATCCAGTTGGCAAAACACTTCTTCATGGGAAGTTGTTCTGTAGAGAGAATGCTGCAATCAAAAAGGGCCTTTTCTTGTTTGTGCCAAACAACTATAAACAAGAAATGACACAGCCAGGGCACCTTGGATGAAGATCAGCAAAGTTGAGCCAACCTAAACGGGAGGAGTTATTTTCTCAGAAATCCCTGTGGGTAAGGTTCATAGTTTATGATTGCAATCTTAAACCTGACCAGGTAGCAAATCACAATGCAACTCATTTAACAGTGGTGGAATATAGCAGTGACTAAATGAACTGCAGTAACAACTTTGCTACTGCATTTTCCATTTGTTGCATTACACACAGAGAGAGTACCTAGAAGATCTTTGTTGTGGCTTTTGATCACACAATCCTCAAAATGGCATCTCTCAGATTATAATATACAACTGAGACTGATAAATAGGGCAAAATAAATAAACTGGGATTATTATTGAATTATCTAATTATGGAATGACCAGAAGTCAGGAAAAATGCCTGTAATAAAAACTCAAATTTACCAGATATAAATTTATCCAGAGTGGAACAAGGTGTTTTTCAATTTTGGCTGAAGTAAAATTTATGGGTAACCTTGGAGGTATTTCAAGAAAATGTAGAACCTTTTTAAGAATAAGCAAAAATTCACACTTGCTGCTGGTAGTGACTTTAAGCAGAACATTTTTTAAGCCTGATGGAGCTTCTACAGCTGAAAATGACAGATCTTCTGCCTGGGGAAATGGTTTCAATCTGTTTTGAACAGAGTATGCTTCCCTAAAGGAGCAGTTTAGGGATGCTTCTCTGAGATCCAGATTTAGCACTCCATTTCCAGGCTGTGGGACTGGAATATGCTCCACTATTCGAGACTGATCAGCTGTAAATTTTTTTTAAATAGAGACTATACATCATGCTAAGCCATAGTTTGTAAATTACAGTTTGTTGAATCAGCCACAATTGGCTGGATTCATACAGTACATCATTCTAAACCAAAACTAATCAAACCACATTGTGGTTTACCCTGATGTATGATCTTTGGACAGTCTGGACCTGATGGCCTCTGGATTAGCTTAAGGTAATATACTCTTTGCAAGGCTATCTTTGAAAACTATTTGGAAATTATAATTCATTGTAAATACAGCCACTGTGTTGCTACTTGGAACAAAGCTCTGGAAAATACTCATTAGTACTCAAACAACTGCACTTGTTCTTGTGTGCACATCTGGGCATATTTCAAAATACTTTTCTTTAAAGTGATAAAGAATCTGGATATCTGGATAGCTGTCCTCCCAAACATGAGTGGTGAAACTCATGATTGTTATCATCATCACCAACTGAAATTGGGTTCCATACTAAATGCTCTAAACTATTCTTGTCTGTCTGATTTAACCAGCTAGATCTGAAACTTGAAGAACCCTGATTTTCAGCTCCTGGCTTCTTTGCTATCCCTTTGCAAAATTACCTATAATGCCTCAACACGCCTAGCATAGTCCAGGGCATTGCAGGAAATTTAAATGGCATACCACTTCCTAGTTTTGTTATTTGGTGACAGTTAATTTAACACAACCCTGGATGTGACAAACCAGCAAAACAGGGCAAATATCAAGGCATGGCCCCTGTTGTTTTTCCAGGCTGAAGTTTGCCTTACCTGCCTTAGCTTTCAAATTTGCTCTTTTAATCTCTGTAGAAATGTTATGCTCATTTTCACTGGTATTTTTCCTAACATGCATTTTTGAGACCTGCATACCCATTTTTACAGGTTATTTCTGCTAATATCATGCACACTTTTTCTGAAAATATGTATTTTCATGCAAACATTTCTTTAATATAAGGCATTTTCTACTCTTATCCCCCCCCCCGCACACACACACACTTTTTTTTAAAGTTTCAAACTAGATCACAAATTTCTGAAAAGTTCAGATTTGAGCAATTAAATACACCTTAGTTTATATGTGCAAATTGGGTGTTTGCTAATTTGCATTAAAAAAAAAGTTGATTTATCCCTGCTTCAGTCCTTAAATGGGCTCTAGGCAGTTTACAGATAGTAATACTAATAAAAGAATATTAATAAAGAATACAAAATTATCTTAAATGCAAACATTAAATCAGATAATTAAAACTACCCAAATCATATAAGGCAATATCACGTAGTCATTAAAGTGGGACCAGGGAGATTCAGGTTCAAGTACAAACTTTAAGTCCAATCTACCTCATAGGGTTGATATTGTACAATAAAAATGAGAAGAAACAGTTATCCACCCCTAAGGATGCTATCTTGAGGAAAGGCAGGATATCAATGTATTAAATGAGCTCAGCAAATTTCTTCACTTCTCCTCTCTACTTATTCAAGATATGGGTCAAGCATGCAGCATGTCACTTTGGGGATATTCTTCCAACGTTGACTATAGCTGCTTGTTGCCTTCAGCCTAATTATTTTTCACCACTTTTCAGCATGGACTGCTTGTCATTACACTGAGAATATCTCCTTTGTGTCAATTGTACAGATCCCAAGATTCTCTTTAACCCCTATGCTGCCTCATCCACATGAGCCTTTAAACCCTTCTAAACCTGAGCCCATGATGAGCAGTGGCTTATTCATTTGCTTCTCTTTTCAGTTTACATGAAAACTTATCCAGATCAAGTCAAAGCAGAGCATCTGCAGGAGGTTCAGTCATCTTGACTAAGAGCCAAATGTGGGGAGAGAAGAGGCAAAGAGGAAGAGGGCCAGAATTTGTGATTTCTTATTTATTTATGGTTTTCTGACCAATCCCTTTTTTAGTGTTAAGATGTTAGATACCCCATTCTCAAGTCCCCTCCTCCAGGGTAATCCACTGTTGAGTAGATGTATCCAAGGTGCAACTTGGGGGGTGGGGGGATACTAGCACTCCTCCTGAATCTCTACGGCAATTGTGTATATTGGCACAAACATGGCAGAAACCTCGCCTTGGCCCAAAGCTGTGTAACACCCAGATTGACAAGGCCTGGCTGATGCATTTGCTTGCTGCAGTTGCAGTTAACTAAGACAATGGCTCATAAGTTGCAGAAAGCTTGAAGACAAGGGAGTGTCCTGCTCAGGAAATTCAGATGACTTTTCAGTCTTTTAGTTTGGATGGCAGCTGTCTAATTTATTCTCTCCTCAAAGAGATTTTGAATAGTAAATCAAAAGCTGAAAGACTGACATCCCTGTACAAATCAAGTGGAAGAAAATTGCTGGGTGGTGAGAGAGAAAGATTGTAGGGAGAAAAATGCACGGTTTTCTTTTAATTTCTGTTTAGATGTGCTGACCTGCCTTATCCTAAAGGCTTTAAAAAAGGACTTAACATGTTCTAAGTATAGGATCTGTAATAAGGCAGAATAATATTTAAGTAAGAACTTTCATTCAAACTCCTGAGAAGGGGTGGAAGGCAACATGATTTATACAAAGAGTGAATGGGGAAATGAGAGTTTTGATTAAGGGTTATGGAAAAAATGCAGGTACTATGAATCTCACAAAAACAGAACAGAAGAAGGGGAAAAGATTCAATGCAGTTCTAAAACACAGGCCACAGTTCTCAGAGAGGCAGTCCATTCCTTGCCACATTTTATAAATAGGAACATGGATGGTACATAATAAATGAAGCTGAAGGGCAATAGACTTTGCAGGAAGACCAACTGTAATTCACAGTACTTGTGCACAAAGAGGTGGGGGAGGGATTCTGAATGAATAAAAAGAAGTCATGCTTTATTCTATATGCCATTTATTAATGGAATTCACCAGATGCAGGGATGGCTACTTATTTGGACAGAATTATAAAAAAAGATCAAATACATGGAGAATAGCCTTATTGGTGACTATTGTCTTGATAGCTTTTTATTATCTCTACAATCAAAAGTGCATGTCTTAAATGGTTGATAGATATCAATACAGAAGAGTGACATTATGTTCAGACAACAGCCTTAACCTGACTACCAAATTAGCCCATTTTATGGGTTTTGTACAATATATTGAATCATAAGCTAATGATATTTAGTTTGAACATCATATTAAGTCAGGAAAAAAAAAAAAACTAACCAAGGTAGCCAAGTTTAGGGTATAATGCAAATGCAACTGATTGATGTAGTTAGACGTAAGGGAGGAAGAAAAATACAGTGATAACCGATCTCCAGTGCAATGACTTAACACTAAAATTGAACACAGAGGAAACAGAAAAGAAATATATGAAATGGCAGCGGAAGCAATCTCATTGTCCTATAACAATCATGACAAATTATCATCATAATCAGTTTTTGCTAAATTTAGGTAACACCCCTGATATAAATAACCAAGTGTTTAATATCATGAAGTTATCCAGATACTCACTAGAAGGAAATTATACCTTCCCTATTTACTTCCTCTGAATGTTATTTGGCATTGATGAGTTTAGAGTTGCACAAGCTGACTGTACTTTAGTTCTTCACGTTCCATGTAAAATAATTGATCAACATCCAGGGCTTTTTTTCCCCCCCATATGATATAAAACTACATCCCTACATTATCTAACGGTATGAACTGTTGAAGCGGGCTAGGGCTTTCTACTCAGGCACCAATTATTATCCCCAATACCCTTATGCACATCACCGTTCCTCTCTGCTTTTGATGTTTTTGTGTTCAGCGGAAGGCCCTAAAGGGATTTTCTAACCATATTAAGCTGAATCTGTGCTATCATGTTTCCATCATGGACAGCCTTCTAAAAGCACTCAGCCAAATACTGATAGAATCTCATTTCAGATCTTATACTCCCTTCAGATTTCACACACAGGTTTGGTAATAGAACTGACACACTCAAGAATGTTGTGACAGAATTCATGCACATGCCTTCTGTCCTGTACTCACAATGAACACCTGAACAGGGCTAAAGGTGATTTCTAAATATTCATTCTATGTCTCAAAGACATTATGTCTGTATATAGACATGTGCAAGCTGTGATCTCTGTGTGCACTGTAACGTTCATGATCTTATTTATAGTTCTACTGTGCAGACTGTGGGAAAATGGTAATAAGCTATAAGAAAGCAGATTCAGGTTGAATGTCAGGAAAAACACTTTAATAGTAACAATAGTTCAACAGCAGAACGTATTTCTAAGATGGTGACTCCCCCTTTCTGAGTGCATATAAGCAGAGGCTGGAAAATATTTGTTGTGAATGTTTTAATCTAGATTTCTGAACAGAGTAAGCAGTTAAACTCAGAGGTCTAAAGGCCTTTCCCATTTTATGATTTATACACACACACACACACACAGCATGGAGATCATATCACATACATAGTACGGGAAACAGAGTAGGAAAAAATACAACTTGTATTGTTGGCATATCATGATTATACTGGAGTGTAACTGATTTTTGGAGCTTCCTGTTTTTTGTGTGTTTAAAGAACTCTTTTGAAATCAAATCCCAGCACTATTAAAAAGAACACATAGCCAATACTTGATTTCTGGAACCCATGCATAGCAAGAGATACATCTAGAGTTATGATAAACCTCTTTGGATCAATGAAAACTTGGATGGTTTTTAACTTTTCTTCCAATAGATCTGAATGGAACTTCTTCCATGGCCCTTGGTTCAGGAAGGGAGGAGAATTAAAGGAGGGATGTTGACGTCCAGACCACCTGTTCTCATATCTGCTGCACATTTTGAAATGGCAACACTATCATCTCTCCTACATCAACTAGTGACAGAAAGGCTCCTTTTGATGAGAGGGAGTGCTTCAAACAGTGAACAAAATTAAAATTCATGTCACAGCATCAGTTTGCACAATTGACAGGCAACACCCTTTCTTAAGTTTGGTACTTTGATCTGATAAAATCATGTGAAATTCAGGGATGCTTTTCAGTCTGTTTCTGTACAGCATAAAGAGCTTCAGCATTCATTCTGGGGTAGTGTTTCATTTTAGCACTTTGCTTACTAATGAATGGGACCTTTGACTTGCAGAACTAAATATGTACTTGACAAGCCTAATGCATGATTACACTTCATATGCCAGTTTTCCTTGTATAAACAGCAGCAGCCTCCGAATCAGGGGTGTCCATAAGGGGATGTCAAGGTGACAGCCACAACCATGCAATCAAAGCCCTGCCCCCTTTTTTATGGTGGTTGCAGCACATGAAAATGGAAGGGGCTTTGAATGCATGACTGTGGTTGCCATCTTGACATTCTTGAAGCAGAGGGAAATACCCATGGACATCGCTGCTCCAAATAAAGGAGGAATGATTTGGATTGAGACCAGGTTCAATGTGACAGGATTTCTTCCCCTCTGACACAGTTCTACCAAAATTTTCACCCAAGAGTCAATTAACTGAGGAGAGAAATTTGTTCTACGTGCGATAGTGCATCCTCATACAGCATTGAACACCAACAGGAATGAATAATAAATACACAAAAGTATCCATATTGCTTGGTTTCACTCCAATAGTAGCTTAGCTTTAAGATATTTCAGGAATCAAGAGAGCACAAAGTAGTGTTCTGACTCTTATCTTCTAACAATATATTTTCTCATCTTCATCTAACTAAGTAACTGGTTTTTTTTGTTCTTTTTTTGGTAGAATAATAGCTAGAACCCTACTTGTATTCCATACAATGCTAATGAAATCTTCAAAAATTAAAGCCCTTTTCAATTACAGAAGAATCAACATCAGAACAGGGTGGCTCTAGAAACATCAAGCTCTACTGGATGAAATTTGAGATTGAGATCAATCTCATTCACTACCCGTTCTTGCCTGCCTAGCTGAAACCTGTAATATATTATCAATATTCTAATAACTTCTTAGATATATCTGGGGTTAGATTTTTGTCATCTCAAAGTGGATGTTCATGCAGAAGTTTGAGCAATAGTGAGGAACCAGTTGGATATACCCAATGATGAACCTCTAAGTGAAGCAGTATTTTCAGAATAACTATTGACCTTAGAAGGAAGTGCAGTTTCCCAAAGTTTGGGCACTGCTTGGCTGTGGACATCATTGCATGACTCTCAGTGAAATGAAGCCAGGGTGTGCTAACTTTGTGCATATAGTCCATAACAAATATTTATCAAGAAAGCTGGCCTGGCTGTTGTGTGTATGTAGGCATAGAGGATTCCAAGGGAATGTTTGGCTCAGAATGGCAGGCAAGAGACCAGAAACTCACAACACAAGGACAGACTTAACCATAGTTTCAACTGGGAAACTGTCAGCATCTTAGACCAAGCTAAATCCAAAAATGCAAGGGAATTCCTGGAAGCTTGGTATTCAGACAAGGCAGCCATCAACAGGCACATAGAGATAAACAACATCTACACACTATTCAAAAGAGACAATAAGAAGGAAAACAAAAGACCAGAACATCTCCTCACCAGCAATCATCATCCACATAAGCAGAGATTAACACCAAGATTATCACCAGACATACAATCAGCAGTAAACAATACCCTAATCAAGGAACTACCAGACAAAAAAACAAAACAAAACAAAGCCCCCACCTCCACCAACACTGGCAGGGCATGCCAGAGTATATAAACAGAGAGCAAGCCCCATCCCATTCTAGCACTGAAGATGTTACCTAGCCGGGTAATGAAACGTTTGCAAGAAAACAGCCAAGCTCAGCGAACCCCAAGGACTCCACAGACTAGAAACTGCAGTAAAAGCAACATGTGGTCTTTAACTCATAGCTTTACCTCAGATGAACCTTAGTTGCTCTAAGCCTGTTGTCTCCAAATACCCTAGCACTGGCATGTTATGGCAACATGATTTAAAATGAAAAAATAAAGATGTGACTTTAAAGGATTACTCTCGAAAATGTTTGCTTGTTTGGAATAAGGTAAACAACCACAGTTATGAGTTTATTGGGCAATTTTGGTATACATTCTAATGGTGTCACTCACCTTGCCAAGCACCTGGCACATCTGTAGCTGAAATGGACATAAAAATAAATGGGCTGTTCTTAATCCCTAGAGAATTTCATAAGAAGACAAGGTAATGCTAGGAACTTCACAATGTGAACTAGCCAAGCTCATTTATAAATATCAATAGAAGCGAATATGTGTAGCTCAGGGTTGAACTGTGGAGTCCATGGGGTTCTCTGAGCTTGGCTGTTTTCTTGCAAATGTTTCAGTGCACTGAAGATGTTACCTAGCTGGGTAATGAAACATTTGCAAGAAAACAGCCAAGCTCAGAGAACCCCAAGGACTCCACATCTATGAGTTTTCTCCATAAGATTAGTAGCAGTAGTAACACAGTATACTATGTGAGGGAGTGAAGTTGGGATTGTTGTCTGTGCTTGGGAAAAGTAGCTGCAGTCAGGCAGAAATGCTTCTCAACCCATTTCCCTCATACATTCATTAATTTTCCTAACTCAAACTTTACTCACAAGCATCCAAGCTGGAATTCCTGCTGCCTATGATAATTGAGCCACACCCTGGTGTTTTCAAGGACGTGCTGCCGTCCAGAGGCAGTCTCACCCCACCCAGGCTCTTAGCTTAGAAAAGCAAATGCCAAGACAGAGTGAAGGTGTGTGTGTAGGAGGAAAGGTGATAACCAAACGGCATACAGATGGGGAAGCGGAGGCAACATCTGAAGATTGGCAGCTATTACAAGCAGGCAAGAGGACTATCGTTCAACTGCCAGGACCACAAGCTATGGTGAGCAGCATATCCTGGTGGGAGTCCTGCTTGGAGCTTTGCTGGGAGTTCAGTAGCAATTAGAAGAGGAAGAACTACACTGAAGCATCTCATCTCAACTAGATTAAGAACAGTTGGAAAAAATGCTACTTTACAGACTTACATAGTAATATCACCTTGCAAGTGCTAGATGGGTGGAGAACAATAGTCTGTTGCTGGGGAAGGTGTGTGCTGCAATAAAGCATTTTGTACAGATTTGCTATGCTGTGGTGTGTCCAGTCCTTGGAAAGCAAAGAACCCTCACACACTAATTTTATCCAGTGTAGTGACATCAAGACATTTTGGCCTACAGCTCCTACCAGCTTCAGCTAGTATGGCCAATGATTAAGGAAGGTGGGACTTATGATCTAAAGCATCAGGAAGAAAGAATGTTAACAAGCATTAAAGGACTTTGGGTCATTTATATATTTACCAGACCAATTAAAATTTTTATCTTGCAGAAGAACATATTCATTATACATATATGTACAAAATACTCACATAGACAATATGCATGGATAGGCCAAGAGGAGGGGGGGGGGCGGATTGTCCTTACTAATACCAAATTCAGACCTCTGTATGTTCAATAAAAAATTGTGTATGTTCATACCATCTGAGAAGGGATGAATGAGAAGTTCAGTCCATCAGAATTTCTATGCAAATCAATTGCACAACTTCCAAGTAAGAACTGAGAACAAATGTGTAAACTAAAATCAGATTTTTTCAGAATTTTGTGACAGAGTTCACAGAAAAATATACACAGTAATATCTATATTAGGGAAAACATATTAATGTGCAGACTACAAAGCAGTATTCACAAAATTCATTTTAATATGCAGAATTTGCTGTACAGAAGGAATGCATGCTAGGAAAAAGTAGGTACAACAATGAACCAAGCAGATTCCCATGCTTAGATTGTTAGAAACTTGTTTCAGCCCTGTGCCCTGTCTTCTAATAAAATACAGACTTTTGTTGTATATAGAATGCATGATGCAATAACCTAACAATGTTCAGATCTTTACTGTCTAGAAAAAAAATACTTCTGCTAAAAGTCCAGAGAAAATCTGCATCTGGGGTTCTGAGTATACATTCCATTACAAGAATGATGTAATGTTTTACACTATAAAACATGTGAATCAAACATGCTGGGAAGCTTATGAAAATTAACGGTCTCATTTTATATTTGGGTTTTCTGAGGCTGGTGATTTAAAGTTGGAATATCATTTGAAAGGTATAGGGTGACAGATGACTATTTTAAAATACGCTTTTTTCTCAATAGCAGAAAACTGCCTTTTGGTAGGAGGATGAAATTATGGTAGTGATAGTATTCTGAAAAACAAAAAACAAAACAGCTAAGTTCACCTCTAGGCCCTTTGCCTAGCATAAATGTTTATGTGTATTAACAGAAAGGAATAGACTAAATGAGACAGAACATGAGTAAACACAATCCATTTGTCCTTAATGAGCCTAAAAAAATCGTTTTATATGTGAGGGCATTGATAAGCCTTGGTTTTTTACAACAGTGTAAAGTCACTGACAAACCAACCAACAACAATCCTGGATCTTAGGAGATAATGGAGCTTGTAAGTACCACCTCACTTGCCACCATCTCACTTTCAGAGATGTATTTTCTGGTCTGCATCAATATTGATCTCATTTTTCCTTTCTTTCTCAAAAGTTGGCTGATAAAGTAGATAATACATTACAAGGCAAAGCTCAGCACTGGCTGGGTCTGGGAGTGCAGGTATATCCCATTTTAATTTCAATACTTTTTTTCCAGAGTGAGAGTAGAGGCAAGATAAGCAAATGCTGCCTTATGAGGCATAGGGGCAATGGGGTTACTGAAGGAGCAAAGAGTGCACAATGGGATTCATCTATCTCTCCATTGCTCTAGTACCCTCACAAGTACCTCCACTGCCTTTGCAGCCCAAAAGGGGGAATAATGGACTTTCTTGCCTGGATTAAGCTGAGGAAGAACGAAAAATTGTGGATATAATCCTCAGAGATCTCCCAAAGTGTTTGTTTGTTTTTTTGATTGATTGATTATGCGCCATCAAGTCGTTTTTGAGTCCTAGTGACCACATAGACAGATTTTCTCCATGATGATTTATCCCTAAGCTGATCTTTCAAGTCTCCCAATGATGCACTCATCACAACTGTAACTGAGTCCATCCACCTTGCTGCTGGCTGTCCCCTTCTCTTTCCTTCTACCTTTCCCAGCCTTCGAGCCTTTTCCAGAGAGTTAGTTCTTCACATAATGTGTCCAAAGTAGGATAATTTGAGCCCGGTCATTTGTGCCTCGAGTGAGAACTCTGAGTTGATTTGTTCAATGATCCATTGGTTTTCTTGGTTGCCCACGGTATACTCAGGAGCCTTCTCCAACACCAAAGTTCACAGGCATCGTTCAAAGTTCAAAGGCTTCCTATCCTGCTTCTTTAAAGTCCAACTTTTGCTTCCACAGAATGTCACAGGGAATACCATGGTTTCCCAAAGTTGTTACTGAACTGTAACTTTTTAATGTAAAAGCAAAGAAATATTATTACATGCATGACTGAAAAGTAAACAAATCAATTCTATTTAATGTTAATTAAATTTAAATGTACAATAACAAAATCAATTTTAATTTTTCTCTGGCATCACCCACAATTTTTGGCAGTGGGGCACAGCATGCCACTTAAAGATCAAGCACAGTCCTCAGCCTGGGAAAAATCAGACACCTCTCATCCTGCCCAAGCTTCAAGCACAGAAGTATTTAACCACCTCCACCTTTCAGAACTTGAGTGATTATAAACCTTTTTGCATTTGAAATATTATTTTCGTTTTAATCTAACCATTTTCCAAAAGTCCTGGGGGGGGGACCTCTTTCCCTTTAAGATTTCTCTTTAGAAAGACACTTCCAAGTGGATATTCCACTTGGATAAAGAGCAAAGGAAAACCGGGCAGTCAGAAAATCAGTTAGTAGGCAATCCAGGTGCCTTTCCAAAATCAGAGAGGAGCCAAACTCAATAAATATCTCTTTTCATTTTTCTATATTCTAAGATTAGGCACTTGGGTTATAGCAGGTTAATTGGAGATATGTTAGGACACTTGTTCTGAATCTATGGAGAGCAGTGGCAGTAAGGAAAAAAGGAAGCAAAGCTAATGCATTAGGTGACAAATTTATTTTGAGCAATATGAATGTAACTTGCTGGTATCTGAGAAAGAATGAAGATTCTTCTCCTCCAAAATATATACATATATTGTACTGGCACAAAGAATGTTTGGTGTTTTATCCTGATTTATGAAATTGCAGTTCAGCTGCAGCATTTAGGAAACTGAAAACCACTCTTAATCTCCTCTGTATAGTGATAGAAGATACAGACTGCTAGATATCCAAGGATTCAACATTCCACTTATAAACAATCAATTTTAACACTAGTAATTAAAACATCTACTGCTAGGAATTCTTTCTCATACCTTCAATGGCACAGGTTCCCATATTTTAAAGAAGATCTGAGTGATGAAGTACAAAGGAAAACTATTAGGGAAATAAAATGATCACCTTGGGAATCAAATGCTGGAGAGGACAATGCTGGAAAATTTATTTCGGAATTTCCTTCAGCTGGAAGACGGGTGTGTGTTTACCAGGCAGTTTGTCCTATGCCCTTAAGTTAGCTTACTTTCCTCAAGTAAAGCAGAAGATGCTTTCTGCCTTCTGTAAGTGTAATGAGTAGGTGATTCCATCTTATGCTTTGCCTCAGGTAGCAAAATGTTTGAGTGCACCCAGATGATACCAAATGGATATATTTCAGAAGTTTATTACATAACACAGGTCTTTTCCATGACTATTGGCTCTAAAATACCTTGAACTATTCTGATACCTTTGGCTATTGAATGACCTGGTAAATCCTACTTGTTGCCATATGAAAGTTGAATCATAATCTACCTGTTTTTTTTAATACATTTACAGTTGCTTATATTGGTTGTTAATTCAACAATTATAATACATATAAGGCATAAATTAAGGAGCTGAAGGCTCCTTCCTTTCCCTGTTCATTTAAATTAGTTCAAAACAGTATTTTCTGCTAGGCATAAGATCACTTCGAAATAGGAAGTCAGTCTCATCACTGTTGGATATATAATTGCCATAACCAGTTGAGTTACTGGGTTGGTTGGTTGGTTGGTTGGTTGGTTGGTTGGTTGGTTTGCTTGACTTGTATGGCTGCCTATCTCATGCATCACAGCCAGGAAACAATAAAACCAACACCCAAACCAGCCAAAAACAAATCCCCATGCTCTAACCAACACTTCCTAAACAATCAACAGTTACAAGCATAATTACTGGGCTCCAGCTTCACCTCATCCAAGCACTTGAGGAAAGAACCAGGTTTTTAAGGCCTTCTGGAGGGTCTTACTAGAAGAGTAGGGGCCTGCCGGATCTCAGGGGGGAGGGCATTCCACAGAGCAAGAGCTGCTATGAAAAGGCACACTTCCTAGGTCCCACTAGGTGACACCATTTAAGGGAAGGGATCTGGAGCATGTCTACTGTATCTGACCTGGTGGGATGGGCAGACACCCTCAGAGAGAAGCAATCTCACAAATAACCTTGTCCTGTGCCACACCTGCCTTTAAAGGTGATAACCAGCACTTTGAATTTCATCCAGAAAAAAACCCGAAAGCCAGTGCAATCCACACAGCAGTGGTATAATATGGAAAAACTGAAGGGTGCCCAAACCCACACATCCCCACATTCTGAACCAGTTGTAATTTTCAAGTGGTCTTTGAGGGTGGTCTTCAAGATCAGCTAAAGCCATTAATGTTTTATTTAGAAGAAAAAAGATCTTGGAATTGCTGACATAATGCTTAACTGAGCCTTTGCTAAGCTGATAGCCTCTGTGCTACATTTTCCACAATTCCCAGCCATGGAAAATTATGGAAATTGTGGACATCAGAGCTGCTGGATGCCAGATTGGAGAAATATCTGTTAAAAGCATGGGGTCAGAGTCTTGTGATGGTCATATATACTTTGGCCTAGAGTCTCTGCAAGAATTATAGGGTCATCTCTATTTTGGGGGTTTTATATATTTATGCATACTTATGCCACCTAATAAGAAACCCATGGAAGATAAAAGAAATGCAGTACTTACAATGCACAACCAATAATAAAGATTTTCCTATCTCCTTATAGTATATTGTTTTTGTTTTTATTTACAGAATCATAGGTCATTTAATTGAACCCTTTGCTTGGTACATTAAGCCATTCCTGTTTAATCACATTTTTTTAATATCTTAAAGAGAAGATTTCAGACTTCATGGATTTAATTACAAATAAGGGTTTATTGTGCCCAAGCACCAGGCAATATGTAACAATGTGGTAAGCTTGGCTTCACTTATAAAATTTCTGCATATCCCTTCTATCTCACTAACAAATGCATATCAGACTTTACTCACTGAGTGAATATAAACAGATGAGTTGCATAGTTTTCATACCTGAAGCCCACAGTCTGTCATGGGGACAGTCATAGCTTAGTGACTGTGTAATCTGTATATGAAATCCCTGGCATCTCCAATTCAGTTCTTTAGGTAAGAGAAATGGGAAAGACCTAAATAAAAGGGGTATAAATATTGAGTTTCTGGACTAACTCGACGACTGGAGCTATATTTCATGCAGGTAGCTTCACCTGTATTGAGATCAATGGACCAAGTCAAAGCAATACTCAGGATTAGGGGTTTCAGCAAGATTCTCTCTCATGAGCATTACCCTGTCCAATTTATCCCACAAGCTGAAACAGAAGTCTATTACATAATAAACTACAATAAATTTGTCTCTTGTGTCTAGTTCTGATACTTTTCACATCTAGAGAAGCTTAGACAATGTTACAGGGCTAGTTCTCTTTAAAGAGAACTGTTGTAGTCAAAACCTGTGTGGAAGGCAGTGACTGAATACCCAGTGCTGACTGCTCAATCTGATAGTGCAAGGAATACACACCCACACACGTGTGTTTATACACATACACACACACCAAGGAACGTATATTATTGTTATTAAAATTATTATGGCTGCCATTCCAGAAGAGTGGCATATAACAGCAAACAGCAGCAACAACAGCAATCATAATGTCAGTAATGACTAATAACTTATTGAATAAGAATCTCTAAAAAGACATGGTAAAGTGCACTGATAGGGCAGCCTTATAATTTAATCTACTGTAAACTCAAAGGATTTATATAGTTGAAATAGAAGAACAGCTTACATGAAACAAATAAAAGAATCACTGGATTAATACAAGAAGCAACTTCCCTTATTGTAGTCCTTGTAAACACTTGCAAAGGATTTCCCAATGGTGAGAATTTTCATGAGATCAGGGCCTTCAAGATTTTACTTTGGCCTCTCAATTGTGAGGCATCCCCACACTTTCAGTATAAAATATGTCTCTGTGTCATCTTAACTGTTCAACAGAAGGCTTTTCCTCATAATATGCACATATTCTTACTTAAGATAAAAATTGGCCAATGAAGAGGGGCAGACCGAGGCATAAACAAAATCTCTAGACTGGCATCTTCAAGTACAGCACTTCCATATACCCTTTTTATTATTTTGGAAGCTTTCGTGTGGAAGGTGATCTTTGAAAGGAAGGAATGAGCAGGAGCTGAGTGAACAAATCAGATGTCTTGTAAAGCTGCCACAGTCAGAGGAAGCAGTAGCAAGAACTTATGTAAAAATGCAGGGAGGATTGTAAAAGGAGAAGGAAAATAAGGGCAAAAAATTAATTAAAAACAATAATCCTGTGAGCTGCGAGCGAGTTGCTTTGTTTGTTCCTCTGGAAAAATGATGAAATCAGAGAGCGTTCTGACCCTTTTAAGGCTGGTATTTTCAACTGGATGGGATTTGCACAGCAGCACGTTGCTGCAAAATTCAATAACCCTTAACCATGGTGGAAAAATGCCATGTGCCAACAGCTATTTTCCACATTAAAAAAAAAAAAATGAAATGCAGTTAAAAAAAATTGATTTGCAGTCCTGGCAGGAATAAAGGAAATTAGTAGCATGGAGTTGTGGGCCAATAATTCATATTTCAAATATCACAGAGTACTTTGCCTATATAATTTCAAGGGAAAATGATAATAATTAAAAGCATGCAGACTCAGTAGGAAATAAAATGCTGAACCAAGTAAGTTCAGGGCTGTATTAGGATTCTTAATGTTTCCAGTGGTGTTTTCAAGAAATTAAAGGTGTAATCATATCTGACTCATCTAGAACTGTCCCTAGACCAGTGTTTCTCAATCTCAGCAAGTTTAAGATGTGTGGACTTCAACCCCCAGAATTGCCCAGCCAGTGCGGCTGGGGAATTCTGGGAGTTGAAGTCCACACATCTTAAAGTTGCTCAGGTTGAGAAACATTGCCCTAGCGAGTGAAGGGAAGAAAGCCATCAGCTTAAGCATTAAGTAGGAACCCCAGGCTGAGGATGGCAAGTACTTCATAACGGACTTCTGCATAAGCTGATGTGAGCAAAACCAGAATTTGATACATGGCAGGTACCCCCAGTTATGCTTATGAATGGAGCTATTTGATCACTACATTAAAAGATGGGTGGAAGGAGACAACCCACAGATCACTTGTCCAGAGTCTACCCTAGGTTACACTGCTCAAATTTATTTCAGTGGTATGATGTTTTTCTGCTTTTAATTTCTTTTGCAAAAATAATTAATATAATGAGTGTCTTAAATGTATGTGCAGGGGTTCCTGTCAGAGTGGAAGGAGGGAGAGGTTAAAACAAAAAGTGAAAATGGCATATGATTGAAGCCAACATCTTGACTTTTTTGAACCCCTCCTCTGTGCACGCCCTGCATATGGAAGAGTTCAGGCACCGAAGTTGCCCTGTTAGCCCTCAACCCCTGAAATACTACCTCCTACAAAACAGCTGAAAGTTTTGACCCCACATCCTTGTTTTATCATATCACTGTCCATGTCCCTTATTGTCAGCCTTCCCAGGTAGACCAGACAGGAAACACAACCAGATGAGCTAATTCCACTTTATTGTAAGGCTACCTTAACAGAATCTTGCAAGTCTGAAAGTACAATTCTCCTGCCATCTCCTTTACAGCCGGAGAAATTAGGGAGGGTCTCTTCTGAGCCTCTTGCCCCACCCAAATGCAGGTGGCTGCAAAGAAGTTTTAGAGCTTGCTGCTGATTGCTGGAATGACTCCAAATTCTTGGAGGCAAAGAGAGAAGCAAAGTATTGACTTCATTGGATGTCACTGAGTTTGGGGGTTTGAGTTTGCATCCTTCTGTTGAATGCCATCCTGAGCTCTATCCCTGGGAAAGAAAACCCACATGTGAAAGAAATATCACATAAATATCTGTAGGCTTATCTTTGGCTCTTTGCAGAAATTTGAGGAACCATAGGGGAGAAAATAAAAGCCTGTTTGCACACTGGGCACAATTCTATTTCAGTGCTGGCAGGAAAAGTTACCACAAAGTGACTTTCATTTGTTTGCTTTTCCCCAATGGTTATATTTTATTATGGGAGTGTCCTGCCACCCAGTAAGACTGTTTTTCCTCTTTTTTTAAAGTTCTGCGAAGTATTTTTTAAAGTAGTTTGAAACATAACAGTGTAGGAATCGGAACATGTAGGGGCTTTTTCTAATTCAGCTATAAAAGAGGAAACATCAAATGGTGTCTCTTCTTCTCTCTCTCTCTCTTGGTTAAACCACATAAACCCTTCTTCAATCTCTCTTCGTGTATTTATTTATAAGGTGATAATATCTGCACACGCTACTGCTTCATTTTTCAGTGATCTGCGCCTAAAAGTAGAAATAATTTTGCCCAAAACTCTAAATAATCCCCTTGAGATAAACTTAAAAGCTATCACGCTACAGAAAACTCTACCATATTTGGTTATTCTTCCAAGTCTTTCCACCTCCAAAAAATGAATACAGCTGCATAGCTATCAGTCACGGGAGTCAAAAAGTCAAGATGATAGCTGCAACAAGTCCACACGTCTTAAAGTTACCAAGTTTGGGAAACAGTGACATAGAGAGTATGGAAGATTACCTTGATAGAAATATGTAAGAACCGTTACCTAGACAAAGAAGGCTGAAACTTTTTTTAAGTCCTGAGAAACAAGATAACATTCAGAAGCAACTCAGGCAGGTGTGCCCTGATTCACTGGAGTATAAGAAGGGTGAGGAGGTCCAGCACAATCAGACTTGCAAGCTTTTGTTATTATAGCCAATCTCAATAAAAGTAGTTCTAGTCTTTCTATGGAGTAAATTTCCTGGTCTGGTCTACCTAGTGGGGCTGACAGATGATGGATGGATGGGCACAGGTATGCATGATGAATGTTATGAGTGGATATTGTTTTTCATCCTGAAATAGGCCTGAGTGATTTAAATATACTACAAAAAACACTTTCTATAAAAGCAATCAACAGTAAACTCCAAGATAACAACACAATAGAATATGGGAAGGACAAGTATTTAAGCAGAATTCATTTAAAAAGCAGTCTGAAAGGTAGCGTGATCCTGGGCAGTTGCTAACCTGCAAATATTCAAGTGAAGACGCATATCTTCTGATGATATTTAAAGAAAAGCATCTCTACTTTTCCAGGAGATAGTTTGATGATGATTGAGGACCACCACCTAAAAGTCCCTGCCATGGCTATGTACTATAGGTCAGATTCACTTGGGGCATGAGACCGCGAGTGAGGCTCCCCACTTGAACTTAGTACATGGGTTGGATCAGCTCTTGAGCCATTAAGTTTACAAGCTATTATAAATATTCTGTCTATCTTATCTTGTTAATAGACTTTTGGCAGTTATTGGCCTGATAACCAAGGTAGCAGTTTTACTACTGGTATTAGTCCCTCATCCCACCTTCCATCTTAACTAAAAAAAGAAAAGTTCCAGGGGTTGCAACAAATCAACAAACATCAGCAAAACCAATCAAACAAACAAAAGGAATTGTGACTACAAACACCTCATTCCTCTTTTATGACTACTATTCAGGAGTATATAATAGTAAAACTGGAAAGCCTTTGGATTAATTCCAGGTTGGAAAAAGATGGCTAATGGATCCCTTTCCAAGGATTCATCTCCCCACAAAAATATGATAAGCAACAAACCCTCCTGAGACAACCTACCTGTTTGGGAAAAAAAATGGATTTGACCTGGGGGTATTGTATTGACAGCCTCTGAAAAGGGAATGGAGAAGAACAGAGGCTCAATTTGCACTGAGTAAGGTTACACTCATGTTCACATTTTTTGTGTATCCATCTGTGAACTTCTATACCTAGTAAATTAAAACTGTTGTGCTCACTGCATCCATTTGAGGAGATATTAAATCTGGCCACATAACACATTAATTATATTTTGTTTGGATTATTGTTGTAGTCTATAACTAAGGCAGCCTCTGAAAAGTGTTTGAAAACTTCAGCTAGTCCAGAATAGTGCAACCATGCTACTGGATTTGTTTGATTATAAGGAACAAACAATCTCCTTATTTTATCCAAACAACTCCACTGTGTTAGTCTCTTTCTGGGTACAGCTCAGTGTATTGGTTGCGATCTACAAAACTTGATATGATTGGGACTAGGCTTTCCGTGTACGTTTATCCTTTCCACACTAGATTACATATGTGAATTCTATGAATTCAAATTTTCAGTGCTCAAATTAGCCACAAATTTCTATGTACTGAGCATTTTATACCTTTGTGTGTTTCAAATAAAAATAATTTACAATTGGTTTCAGTTCATATCAATAAAAATAATAATTGGCTATATCTAGATCTGCTTCAGTGTGCACCTCCTGACAACTAATTGGCTTATTGGTCAATAAGGTCTATACAAGTAGTCCTTACTTAACAATGGTAATTAGGACCAGAATTTCTGCTGCTAAGTGATGCAGTTGTAAAGCACGATGTCACATGACTCTGCCGCTTAGCAACGGCAGTTCCAGCACTTCCAGTTGCCATTGTTAAACAAATCCTGTGCCATTGTTAAGCCTGACATCATGTGGTCACCATTTGTGACCTCCTGCTGGCTTCTGCATAGTTTGTCAGAAGCTAGCAGTGAAGATTGCAAATGACCACAGGAACATTGCAACTATGATAAGTTACAGGACCAGTCGTAAATACCATTCATTCAGCACTGTCGAGTTTGAATGGTCACTGAATGAGTGGTTGTTAAGCAAGGACCACCTGTAATTCATAAACATTCCTAACATTACAATCCTACATATGTTTACTCAGAAATAGAACCTGTTGACATGGTTCAGACATCCTGCTAAATTATATGATTGGTTTGGGCTCAGCAAGTTGTAAGCTCCACCATAATGGTTTATTCAATAAGCCATGTTTAAGCAAATTATGGTGATCTAAAGTGACACAAATGAGTTTGATGGGTACTACTCTGAAGTAAATGTATAAAAGATTGTCTTCTAATAGTGTAATACTGCTTACTTGGATGTACTCCCCACTGAACCCAATAGGATTTATATCAAAGTCTATAATCACAGAACTGTATTCAAAGAGATCCAATATGATGCTAACTGGTAAATGTAGAAGCAATTAGAAGTATTAAAAGGTCTGAAATACAGGAGAAAAGTCCCATATTTGAGATATATATTTTCCTACTTACTTTTATATGGTATTTTTAACACAAAGCTTAATACAGCTTTTCTCCCAGATGTTTTCTTGCCATAAATAATATGTCTTTGACTTAAATAACAAGAGGACATTGGTTTCTGCTGACATTAATATTGACTAAACTGAACAGAGTTCCACATTTTCTCGTAGAATATTGTAAATTAGGAGATTCCCTAGAATAAGACAGCACTGTATGTACACAAATATTCCAATTATATTTAGTGGGTATATGAACTTTTCTGTTTCTTCCTGGTTCAGCTTGGGGCACCTACATAGTAATTGTACCAATTTAATTTGTTATTACACCAAATCTAAAACCATTTCATCAGGTTTCATCTAAAACTAAAGATCTCTCATGTGATTCTCTCAGTCAATTGCAAACATGACTCAGAAATAGCTTTTAGCTGTCCATATCTCCAAAAGAAGAAGCAGGAGAGAAGAAGAGATAGAGAAGCTGGAGAATGGAAATCAGGACTTCAATGGAGAGAGAGGCAGTTCAGGGGCAGGAGGTAGCCTAGAGTAAGTAGGATGATTTAGCTAATCCTAGCAAGTTGGAATAAGCTACCTGCTAAGAGCTTGAGTTACCAGTAAACTCATAGTCCTGCAGGCCAACATATTGGTTCATCTGCCATCTACAAGGTTAAAAGACCTGAGAAAATCTCAGCTGGCACATATTATAGGAAGAGAGTTACATTCCCCATATATTAAAAGGGATGATTTTCTATGTATTGTCCTCCTTTGTTGACTTTCAATACTTTTTGAAATTATGCCTGCAATTCATGGGAACTTGATAATAGCAGAAGTATGTATACCTGTTCTGGCAACTATTGTTCCTCAAAAAAGGATTGACTGCTAAAAAATCAGGTAATTTGATTCCAGAAGATCCAATTTGTTGCAGTCCCAAACTATCAGGAGAGTGTCAGGTTGGGAAAAGCTGGATTAGGCTGTTTCCAGTAATATTCATGTTTGTCAAAGGGAATCACTTTTTTATACCTGTAATTGTCATTATATTTCCTAAAGACCTTGTACATGTGTGCCCCTTATTAGCACTCCATTATCTTATAGTTTGCAGCTGAATGAAGGGATGGAACAAATAGCATTGGGCAGCCTTAAAAAGCATGTGGCTTCTGCTCTACAATGCAGTTTATCTGAGCCCTATTGATCTCCGACCTCTAGAATGTGCATCATAGGATTATTCCATCACCTGAATATTAAGTAGAAATATTTTGGGATTTTTCACAATATGCATCAGAAATAATCTTTTTCCCACACCTAATTCTTGCTGCTCCTGAAGAAAAATCTCTCCATGTGGTTTCTAAGAGTCAATATTGATTTGATGGCATACAATCACTTAATAAGTTCTTGCTGTTAGTATACTTGGAAGAAAGCTTAAACATCAAGCCAAACCATAATTTGTTTGGGGTACCCATTATGGCATAGTCCAAGTCATTATGGCTACTAATGAATCCTGATTTTAAAATCTTGGTTTATTAATATGTGTGAACTCAGTCATGAATTTGGCTGATGTCGCTGACTGCAATAGCATTATTTGGTCAAAGCTGGTAGGTCCAGTTTGAGTAGAAAGGATAAATTATGCAAGCTTTCACGGTTCAACCAGAGATGTCAAGGGGGAACTAGCTACCTTTGTGCTTAATAGGATCATCACACCAGATTGGAACAGCTTGTCAGATTGGAAAAAAAACATCAGTTTCTTTCTTTCTTTTTTTCTAGGTGAGAAGTAACATAGATCAGTCAGCTACAGAAACATGTAAGGGAGACAGCTGAAGGAACCTCCCAGGACTCAACTTAATATATCCACACTAGTAAAGAATGCTGTTGGTTCACCTATCAACTTGCAGAACTTCTTAAGCTAATAAGACTATACCCCCTTTCTCCCATAGCCGCATTTCATATCTTCATTCTAGCATGGTACAAGATGATGGATATGGAAACAATTGTCTGGCAGTATAATGAGCATTATGTACAAACATATTCCTGACATATTTCCATACAGCATTTGAACTTGTTTTATCAATAGAAATCAATTTCCTAGATCCAAAGAGCTAAGGACATCTTACAAGACTGTATAGCCTGCTAGGAGTGTTTGAAATAGTAGTCCAGTTATGTGAGGATTAGTTTTTTGAGGAGTGGGATATTACAACCTTATCTCCTCCTAAATATATTATGACTGTGAATTTTAAAAAGCTTTATGGGGTTCTTTTCTTCCTTGAAATTACAGCTCTAACTGGAAAGTTGAAATTTCAAATTCAAAGTGGAAAAAAAAAAATTATTTGTCTCCTGTTGTGCAAATAATCAGTTTTGCAGATTATAGCTTCTAGCCAGGGCTTCACCTTGGTGGAGGTTATCATCACATTGTCTGCTGAGCATATTAAAGCATTATTTACATGCAGAGGCATTATAGACCAAAAGTAAATCCAAGATTCAAAAGACAAATGCATACATTTTCAAAAGATTAGTAGGATTAAGGAATTTTAATTGGGGATGGGCAAGAGCCCTATTCTTGCCCTGAAAAATCAGTTGAGTCCTTTGAATTTTAAAGTCAGGTGTTTGGAAAGGCTTGAAAAACAAGCACACAAGGGGAGGCATATCCAAATCCGTGCAGCCCATAGTTAAGAACAGCATAAAACAATCATTCGGAAAGTGGGGGAGAGGAGGAGATAAAAACAAAACTATCCAATGAAGATGGAGTGTTCAGGAGCCCTAAAATGCTGACTACAATTGGACATAGTTAAAAATCAAGTTAAAGGGGATCGGAATAGACTGTTGTGAATGAGGGCATGCCTAAATGTTTGGGACAGTGAATAAAAACACTTGTGCTGCAATATTTTATTGCAAATCCCAGATGTATATATGAATAACCCATACTGTTCTTGGAGCCAGTGTTTTTAAACCATCCATTCTATGCAGGTTCAGGGAACCCCAAGGATCAAAGAAAGTAGGAAAGGGAGGGAGTGTAAAAGAAAAAGAAAAAGCATGAAAGGGACTGAGGATAAGAAGACCCAGATAAAATTATATTCAGCATGCTCAGGCGGACAGTGGAACACTGGAGAAGTGCAAATGACTAAAAACTGAGAAAGGAATATGCTGAACAGGAGTATACTATGTAGAAACATTTTGTTGCCAGTTCCACTTAATTCAGTTTAATAATCTGAATGCAAATGCTAGTCTTAGAGTTTAGTAACTTTCAGACTTACAAGAATCTGTTAATGTAACTTAAAGTAGAATTAGTTCATCTCAGACTTGCAAGATTGCTGTCAGCCTTGTGAGGTAGACCAGACAAGAAACATGGCCAGATAAGCTAATTCTACTTTATTGTAAAATTACATTAACAGACTCTTGTAAGTCTGAAAGTACATTTCTACCCCCATCCCTTTCGCAGCCCATGAAACTTGGGAGGGTCTCTTCTGAGCCACTTGCCCTGCCTACATTCCTGCTGCAGGCTAAGGTATCTTTTATCTGACTGTTCCGTTGGCTGCGTCTCTTTGCCCTATCTCCCAAGGTTGTTCCCACTTACTATTACACAGTGTGACTGCTTCTAAAGGCCATCTGCTGGGAGACTAGTGGGCTTCCTTGTGCAGTTGTTGGCCACTGTGAAAAGACTGCTGGACTACTTGGGCCAGGGGTCCAATCCAGCAAGGCACTGCTTATGTTCTTATGGTAGTTATTCCTCCACCAGTGTCCACTGGCTTCTAAGTATTTAGCTGAATGTTTACTCTGGTAAAGCAAATAGCAAAGGGCCACAGAAGACTGACAAGGATCAGAGCTAGCAAGATGATGCACAAAGTAATATTGCAAGCCCACCTCAGAAATACATTTTGTGACCTTGGCTACCAGATAGCAAATCTGGTGACCCATCATTCTGCATGAAGCCTCTCCATGAAACCTATCCTTTCCTGTTCCAGGAGGAATTTGTCCATAGAACTGGACTGGGGGGATGGCAGGGGACAAAACTGCTGCTAGCAGAGGATAACCTGCATGAGCAGTGTCTGAGCAGAGGCCTGCAATATTGCCCAACTCAATGCTGCTAAGAGTAAATTAGGATGGTGGAGCTGAGTAGCTTTAACCATGAATGCTTTTGCGCTTATGACCTAAGGGAGGGCTTCTCAGTCTCTGTGGTACCATAACCCTTAAATGATAAGTGGATTTGTGGGACCCCACCCCATGGATAAAATTAATAACAATGCTCCTGTTTTGCCTGGGCAGGCAAGGTGACAGTGTTGTCAAAAGTCACTTTGCTTTGCCTGAGGAAGCCCACAGCCTCTTCACACAGATAAACTAGAAAGCAAAGCCCACTTTCCTTGAGAAGCCCCATCCTGCTTTAAAAAATTGGACTCCCCCCACCCCCATAAATTGCTCATGGTCTCTTCAGTTTGAAAATCCCTGGCCTCAGGTTGTTTCTCCAGCTACAGGGAAGGAAATTTACTGTAGCCTAGTCAGGGCCTAAAGAAGTGAATCACAGCCATTTCCTTCTTCACTTTACAAAAAGGTTTTCAGAGCTAACATCACATATAAGATATTCTAATGTTTGACTTCAACTCTGGCCTACCATTTATTTATTTATTAGAAAAAAAGCTATAGAATGGAAACATTCTATTCCATCGTGCACAGGAACAGGAACTTTGCTTTTGTCATTAAGCATCCTCTGCAGCTACCTTTTTGAGAAACACTTTTTCCTTAAAAGTGGGGGCGGGGGGGTGAGGTGGAGAGAGAAAGAATACAAGCTGTGTTAGCTCCAAGAAGCAGGTGTGGTGTTGCTCTCAGAGGGGACTATTTCAATACCCAGATGTCATTAGCACTGTGAAACAGAACATTGTACTACAGGAAGTATGTCGTGTTGGACTGCTTGCTATAGCACTCTGGAACGGCCTGCAATAGATCACGGTGGAATCCTGTCAGGAAAGGTTGTTTGGAAGGCGGGAGAGGCTAGTCGATAGCAGCAGAAAAGGATATTAGTGGGATGGGTTGGAGGACAAGATGTTGCTCCACAATGGTAGCCATAACAACAGTTTCTGGAATGGAATTTGGGTTTATTTCACCCCAATACATAGAGTAGTCTGTCTGAAATGCAATTCTTTTGGACATGTTTGGGACTCAAGCCTTTCTATGGAATTAAGTAAGCATATGTGGATTACAAAACTCCAGTACCTTGTCCAGCATTCTTGCAGTTCCCTTTCTGCAAAACCTGCTTTGAGAAAGCACTGCAGTATTGAGTCAACACCCTCATCAATCCTCCAGTATTCTTCTCCCTTGCCAATATGCACACATTGGGACTGATTTCTCTCTCTTGTCTTTGGATTGGTGATTCAGGCACCACTGGGAATCTGTTAGGAGGCTAGATCTGGCCTGGAGGGCAATCATCTACTGATTTCTAGCTTAATTCCTCAATCTAAGTAAAGCTGCATATCATATTATAAGGATATGAGTAATGTATATGAGATGGGCGGCCATATAAATTTATTAAATAAATAAAATAACACAATATTGTGGCTAGAAACAGTGTCTTTTTTGTTTTGCTACTGGTGCTCTGATTATTTTTATCTGATATTAAGGAGTTTTATGGTTTTAAAGATGCATTTCATTGATCAATCAATCATTGATAAGTCCCTTTCCTTCCTTTGTTAAACAGAGACTGTTTTGCAAACAGAAAAACCACTTTCACTGGGCATTGTGTGTTTCCCCATCACTTCCACATCATTAGCTGCAACTGGCAGAGAAGGACAAATATATTTATGGTGAGATATCCTATAAATGTAAAAATGGGGAGTTATAGAATTGGGGGGGGGGGAAATAGATGTAAATATTTCATCCCTATCCCTAACACTTCCATTAAATCTGCTTTTGCAGTGATGTCACTGATGGCATATTGTTCTCCGTGTTAATGGAACTTGTAAATTGTGTTTGGTTGCATTGGCTCTAGCCTTTATCCTCTCATTAGCAAAAAGGGATTGCACTCATCAGAGAGATGAAAATGTTGCGGCTATCATTCCTCTTATTTCAGCAGTGCAGAGAATAAAGGAAGACTGGTGAGGCTCTTTGGATAGTGAAACAATGGGAAAGTCCAACTGTCATGTTGCAAGAGCTTCAACAATTAATCCAGCCTTCCCCAATCTAGTGCCCTAACGGCTCAACATTCTGGGAACTGTATCTATTCCACATATCTGGGGGGCACCAAATTAGGAGATTAGCTCCCCTGATGAAAAGAACTTCTTTCAATGAAATATGCTTTTAAATTTCTAAACTTTGAGTGTGATGGATGACCCTTAATCCTATTCTCCTGCTCTGGTTTTCTCCTTGAAAACCAGTCATTTTCCCTTGCCACGTTGCTCCATTGCCCTTGAGCTACGTTTCTCCTGTCCTGTTCCCTAACGGTTGACATTACTGTAGTCAACAGTGTAGTAGTGGACCTTGGCTGGTTTATTACTTCAGCTTTTGGGGGTGGAGGAAACCCCTCTGTCTTCCTTACTCAATCAAGAAAGCCCCAAAGAACCTGAAATGTGAAAAGAATATGAAGGGCTGAAAATTCCATCTAGTGGACAAGACTTTTCCAAAATCTGCCTTGCCTGCCTGCCTGCCTGCCTGCCTGCCTCTTGTTCCTGGTATTTGTTCTGCAGTCCATGTTAACTGTTCCATCTCTTTAAACTCTGTTGTGCCAGTTTGAGACTTTAATAACACTTTCTCTTCAACCGGTTCATAACAAAACGAAAGCCTTAGTTAAGTGGCTCTTGGATGCTTTGCAAACATAGAGATAAACCTGAGAGAAAATAATATGAGCAAGAAAGACAGACTGAGCCGCTCTGACAATTCTCTTATGGCCATCTCCTTTTATATCTCTGCCCTTGGTAAATGATCTCTTAATGGGTAATAGAGATGTATATCATAGTGCAGAAAATAGAATGCTATGAAAGGTCTAAATGAAATAAAAATTGTTCATTCTCAATTAACTAGGTAGTTTGGGGGAAAATATCAGTTTACATGGTGGTTGTAAGATACAGAAAGGCTTGGGCATATGGACTCCTAATTAGGTCCCTTTGAACAAAAATGTAGCATTTGCACCAATGGGTGCCATTTGTTGCAGCCTCATACTGGGTTCTGTCCATCTTTCTCCTCTAATTCTAACTTTTATTTCAGCCAAATGGGTGCCTGCTGATAGTGGGATAGATTGTTCAGTGGGGATTCCCCCCCCCCCATCTCCCCGCAAATCTTCTAGCTGTTTGGCTTTTGCTTGAGGCCGATGTTCACAAAAATGCTGTGTTTCAAGTCAATTTTGAAGCTCAAGGTTAAGGGTAAATTTCACATTTCATTTTATTTAATAATATTATTGCAATCAAATAACAAAGAGCACTGGAATTAGTATGGATTAACTCTTTCTAATCGGGGTTGACTGTCCAGGAGCAAAGTCAGGTGATAACAACTATATTGGGGCAATGCATTCATGTGCAGCAAAAATGACCCCAGTCCCAACATCTACAGCAGGTAACTGTAGGTACTTTTCTGTTTGACCCAATGGCATGAGTGGTGTGCACATGGAAGAAAAAGGGCGGGGTACTGATGCATATTCATTTTTGTGATAACACCAGCTGTTTAGCACAATCTCAGATTGTTTCTTTCAGAGATCAGTGTTACATTCCCTGATGAGCCAGACCCATTCCTAGCAGCTCCATTAATAAAACTGTAGCCTTAATTTTTAAAATCCTTAACTCTACCAAATATTTTCAGGGAGGGAGGCAAGGGTGGCAACAAGTATTGTAAAACATATTGTATTTCTTTCTGTAGGAGCACAGTAAGGATCAACAACCTATAGCCTGTGGGCCAGATTTGGCCTGCCACCCAAAATAATCTGGCCTGTAGTCCCAGAAATATATCCACTTGGCCCACAAGGGAGAGGAAGATAGCAGCTATCTGTTGGGTGAGCTTCCTCGGGTGACCATTTTGGTGAAAGTTCACCAGTTGTCTCAACACAGGCAGAGGCATGAGTGCTGTCCCCCGCCCCCCCCCCGCCCCCAGTACTGGTGAGACTGAGACATGAGGCACAGAAGGAGGAGGAAATGGCAGCAACATGGCCTCTAGCCCTGTGTGGAAGAAGGTTGCCAACCCCTGAGTTACAGGAATAATCAGTGACTACAACATCATCTGGAGAATGTGCCTGTTTCTGAATGAGTTTCTCTTACCAGTGGCAAGGGCACCAAAACTTGTTTCTGTACATATGTTCCCCAATTCACAATCCTTTTCTAAACCTTTGTAAGGTCATAGCACTTCAGGGAAACTATATTTTTCATTGGTCTCTGCATTTACCACACTTTTGCCACCTATAGATTCAATTCTGTCAGAAAAGGAGACTACCTGGAGGAGGAAATTTTAAGAGTGGGACTATTAAAGGGAACCCTATGGTTTAGTGGGTAAAATTAAGAGGTGGAGTGATACTTTTCAGTCTAAGTATTTAATCAGTTAAAATATAGATTCAATAATAATTTTAGTATGTTGTGTTTCCACATAAACTTCTGTTTCCTAATAATTGACTCCATGGACTCCCGCCAATAATAAATGGGGGAAAAATATATTCATAGAGGATGCAGTGAGAAGAAAATAGGAGTGTGAGGGAAGGTGACTGAGAAGGAGGCTGATTAACAGCTCCAGAGGGCCCTGGAAGAAGTGGATTATCTGGAGCCATTTCAGTCAGTACTCAGGCCTGAGACAACATTGGTTGTGCTTATTGATGCCCTCTGGCAGACTTAGGATGGAGGTAGTGCATCCATCTTGGCCTTTCTTGGACCTTCAACACCACAGTTTGGGGATCCTCCTGGACTCAAAGCTCCTGCTCAAAGAGCAGGTGGCAGCCATGGCTAGGGTGACCTTTGCACAGGCTAATCTTATACATCAATTATATCAGTTACTGAACTAAAAGGCCTTGCTCATGGTGACTCATGCCTTAATTATCTTCCATTTGGATTATTGTAAAATGCTTTACACAGGGTTGTCTTCTAAGAGTGTTCAGAAGCTGCAGCTAGTCCAGAATGGGCAGTTTTTGGAATTTCCCTTTATCCTTACATAATACTGTTGTTCCATGAGCTGCACTGGCTCCTAGTAGGTTTCTGGGTGCAATCCAATATGCTGGTTATCACCTATAAAGCCTTATGTGGCATAGAGCCAGGCTATTTGCAGAACCACTATATGTTTCTGCTCAGCCCAACAGATCTAGCAGGGAGGGCATGTTCCAGGTCCTGTACTACCAAATAGTGCTATCTTGTTGGAGCCAGGAGTTATGCTTTCCCTATGTCAGTGCCTGCCCTGTGGAACAGCATCCTACCAGAAATCCAGATGGATCCAACCCTGTTAGTCTTTCATAAGGTTCTGAAGACCTGGCTGATCCCCAGGCATTTGGACCAGGAGATTAGGCAAACTCTGCTGGCAATGCAGTTTTTATGATTTGGGTTTATTGTTTTAACCTCCGATATCATGGGTTACATGGTTGTTGATGGTGTTTTAACTTTGTATGCCACTCAGAGTTACTGTTGTGAGATGGGTGGCTGTATAAATAATTTAAATAAATAAAATGTTGACTATCCAAGGTGTACCATACTGCCTTTTGATACTAATCAACTGAATTTTTAAAGCAAATTATTATGGCCCATAAAGTAAAGAATGTCTTACATTGCTTCATGTATTAGTAACATACAATATGCAAACTCTTCATGTTCATGAAGGTTTCTAGAATATGAGTAAACAAAACCAAACAGGATCTCTTTGCTATGGTTTTCTTCTATGAGGGAAGATTTTCATTAAGGTTGCAATGGCAGAAGGCAAGAAGTAGGAACGTCTTTAGCAATGACTTCTTATGGCTTAAGTTGCTTTTAGCTACAACTGCAAACTCAATTAGAAAGTCATTTCAGCACTAATAAAACAACAAATGTCTAAGACTTAATGCACTTATAACCCATTAGCCCAATTCTAAAAATATAACTATTCGGTCAAACCGGCTGGTAGGGCAAAAACAAGACAACCGAAATCAAAGCTGTAGGTGGCTAAAATGTTGAGATTAATTGTCCTTGTACTAAAACACTTTAAAATAGGACCACAAAACTGATTGAAGGTCATGACCTTCTCATGACCTCCTTCTCTCTAGTACCCATGAATTCACTTCATCTCTACAGTACAAATGAAATGAATTCTAGTCTACAGAACCTTAACCCAGAATAAATTGGCTAGTCTTTAATGTGCCATGCAAAATTATTTATTATTTTAGACACAACTGGAAATAACTCATTGAGAAAGTATAACATAAAGACACATCTAAACTATCTTTGTGTGAGTAGCTTTATTGGCCCTAATATTTTGAATTCTGCCTAGAATGAGCTCAGAACTCAAATCTCAGAATAGATGAGCAAAGCGACATCAATTCTTTGTATGCACAATTACCAAAGATTATAATGAACCTCATTTTTTAATTTAAATTTTATTTTTGTTAACTGTCCCGTTGAGTATGCTATCAAAATTACAGTCAGACATATATCAGATGTTCTTTTAAACTGGCCCAATTACACAGGCTATCATTAGGCTATCATGGGCAGGCAGGGCTAAAAAAAGACTTCCTGTTTAACTTGACTTGATCCTGCAGTTTTGATTTGGCATTCAGAATGTTCTTTGAGTTATTGACTGGGTTCACATATTGTACTAACATTAGCTGGATTTGTATCACAGGCTAAGTCATAAACCATGCTTTACAAACCTTAATATCTTCATACAATATGCTAAACCAAATCAAATCATTTGTTAGAACCAAAAGGCCAACAGGCTACAAAGTGAATGTATCAGTCTACAAGTAGTAAAATATAATGTAAGACATACAACGAAGAATAAAAATATAACAATACAAAGTAAAGAACACAGTAATGGTAAAACAGAGTAACATAGAATACAGGTAAATAGATGTCAAAATCTTTAACTACAAGTAAGGTGAGTAGAACAAACAGAGGCACAGACCTGGGCAACCTGGAAGGAAACACATGAATTCTTATCAGTCAGGAGTAGCAACAAATAGCTGTCCTTCAACAAATAGCTTCATGATGGGGTAGATAAGAGTCATCCGAGAGTCCCTGCAAAGGAACAACAAAGGAATACATGGCTCAGGGTCTCCATTGAGAGGCATAAGTGCTGGTGTACAGGAACATCCTTAGAGCACCCAAAAAGGACTGCTGAGGGTAATGCATAAAGGCTCTTTGAAAGTTCAGTATTGTGATGGATGACAGATAGGAGGCTGGTGCAACTCCTTCTGGAAGAATCCCCCGAATTGTAAGTTTGGACACTAGGTTTAAATTGGTTTGAAGGTTAGTGTCCAAGATCCATTTTCAAAGCCTAATGAACAGAGGCTCTCCACTGTGAAACCCAGAGTGAATTTTGTCAATTTTTTTAAGCCACATTGATTTGAAGCAGACCAAGGGCACCAAACCTATGGGGAATATGCTAAGCCAAAATTAAATAAACTAGTATGGTAGGCTATGTAAATCAGTGCAACTATGAATTAGGTTTTCTACCTCTAAAATAACTCTGCAGTTTGGGATGTATTAAAAACCAATATATGTATGTATGTATGAGTATATATATATATATACACATACAAAAGCAAGATTTTCTGAAGTTCCTGTTGATTGATCGGTGCATTAGGTAAGACTACCAAATGCACCAATATTATTACTACTATTACTACAATTGCTATTACTATTATTATCCCAAATCAATTGACTGTAGGATGAAAGTCTCTTTAATTGAAGTTTTTGAAATATAATCTATTACTTTGGTCCAGTGCAGGTTGATGCGTGTGTGTATTTATTTGTGTTTTATTTTTTCTGAGAGCTTACAGCAGTTTATATGGAGGCATTCCTTCATTTTATCCCTACAACAACCTGTGCAATAGGCTGAACTGAGAGAATGTGACTAGCCCAAAGTCAACCAGCAAGCAAGCGAAGAATGGCCCCTAAATTTCCAGCCAGATTGGGTGTCTAAACTCTAAAAGGAACAGTAATCTTACCTACCTATCAAAAAGAAGTTGTTACCCTGGTTTGGTAGCACAGATACTACAAAATACAAGGAGATTCAAAACCAGACTTTCTCAAAGGTCCTTCACCTAGATGGATGAATCTGTTGGTTTCTTTTGCTCCACACTGATTCCCCCCTCCCGCCATAATCTTGCCTTCAATTCTGGTGTAAGAACTTTGAACATAGTTCTTACAAAATAACTGAACAAAATTAACATCTATCGTGATTTGTTTTGATCTTTCAAGGTCTAATAGCTAAGTAAGCTGAAGGATTTTCCCTTCTGTGTTTACTTGACTTTGCAGGGGAAGGGTGGAGGTTATACTTCTAGAAGAGAGCTATAATTCTAAAAGTATGATGGGCTGGAAAAATCATATTTCGGTAAGTTGGATTCTGCTGTAGCCTTTTAACATCGAGCTTAGTTTGCATAGTTACTTTTCCTGTTTTAGAAGTAATCCTCATAAATGTAAAATATCAAATACCTTCCTATGAATAGGAAAACCAATGGTTTTAGTATATGTCTCTCTTCTTAGTCTGTTGCATTAAAGGCATCACTGATGTTGCATGCTGTGGAACTGATTGCACTTTGTCCTGGAATCTACTTTCAGATTCAATTAGAGATCCTCTCAACTTCCTGAAGAAAAATGGGGGGGGGGGGGTTGCAAGCCTGAGTTCTACCAATAAAACAGGAAGATGAATATAATTACAATTTCATATTTCATCCTCATGTATAAATCATGCAATAGTACTGTCAGCCTGTTCTGTGTATGTATATATTGCAGGAGGAGAGATAGTGATAACTAGTTTCACTTTCAGTTTCTTGAAATTGTTGAGGCATGAAATCTTACCAGGCACAGAACTGAAAGGGATAGTTACATATTCCGATGCTCCCTCAAGAACGTTCTCTCATTTCAACCTATTACTTCTTCTCCATTTGATAAGCATGTATATAATATTATTTGTTATTTGTAATTTGTTAGACTTTGGACCTTTCCACAGTTGCACATAGCTATGGCCTGAATGTGGACAGGCCACATCGTTCTACTTCATCCTCAAGATATTGCCTTCATTTCTTCTCCAATCCACAAGTGAGACAGGCTTAAGTCATCCTTAAACTGCTGGTGTTGAAGTAGGAATTTCCCAACTATTCCAACATTGCCCAAGATGTATAAAATCTGTTACCTCAGCCACCCATTAACTTGGAGGGATGTCAGTGAACTTCAGGGCCTTGAAACAGAGGCAATAGAGGCAGGATAGAAATCTGCAATGGGGAGAGCAGATTTCATGGTGGAATAGTTTTCTGCTGACTCAAGGGAGGATGAATGAGTGAATTCAAGAAATGAATGAATGAACTCAGCAACAAGGAAAAACCTTTTTCATCAAAAGTGCCATTAGCCAAACAACTACAGTTCTTGCTGTGGTATGAAAGATGTTATGATACCATTCAGTAAAGAAGTACTGTTTGTTACTACCCTTACTACTCTATTACTATGACTGCCACTATAATAATTGCTTCTACTGCAGTACTAATTCAGCACTACATTTTTATGTGCCATCTTTATGACAAGAAACACTCATTGTTAAATGATTATGCACTGTGAGAATGAGGCAAATCAAGTATCAATAAAATTGCTAATTTCTAGAAAAGCTTAACAGAAACCATGTATTGAGGGAGGATGTGAAGGAGGAGATACAGCATATCTGTCACCTGTGATCCCCCAAAGTAGGTTGGCCTTTGCAATACAATAAATCATTTTCCTTCTCTTAGGATGTCCACACACCTGAAGTTTTCATCATATAGTTGGTTTATTTCTGGAGAGAATACCATGAAATATGATTGCTCATCTAGTTCACTGCTGCTAATTAAACACCTTCAGTTCATCTCAGTCTCTTCATTTTGGCTAGTTCTAAGGGGATATTATTTTTAACTCCAAAGAGTTAAGGGGAAGGAAATTGCACCAGCTGCAGGTTGTTAGAAAGTGAAGATAAGCAGGAAATTCAGATGAATCTCCATTATGATGAAATTACCATTCCCCAATAAAGCAGAATGCTAGTCTCTGAATCCAGCTTCAATTTAGCCACCACACTGAGAACTCTTTCCAAAACTGACTTAATGGAAGACTTAATTAAACAATACACTTGAGCCACATAGCTCTAGCTAAACATTAAGCTGAACGTCTGATAAAGAAACCAACACAAACAAACCCCTTTATATGCTGCTCAAGACAAATAAATTCTTTGCAAGGTTCAACCAGATATTCAGTTTCTTTCGAGCATTTTGATATTTTCTTTCTTCCCCCACTCCTGCCACACATCTCTGAAACATGGTAATAAATGGTCTACTAGTGCAGTCCTGATTAGGGAGACAAGAGGCTAATCTCCAGGTCTCTATCTGATAAAGTCTGCATCCAGACACCGTACTCCACTGCGTATTGATAATCTTAGAGATTGCCGATTATTTAGTGCTGGTGTTGGATTGAGGTGTACAGTCTGCAGCACTGGCT
Source organism: Python bivittatus (assembly GCF_059951505.1). Taxonomy (NCBI): domain Eukaryota; kingdom Metazoa; phylum Chordata; class Lepidosauria; order Squamata; family Pythonidae; genus Python; species Python bivittatus. Next base: position 80,744,719 of record NW_028277098.1, read on the forward strand.
CAAACTATGCAATCAATCTAAGTCAGCTTTGTTTTTTTCTTATTCCATTTTCTTCTGTTCCCCCCTCCTTAGTTCCATTGATTAAAGATATAGTATCGCTAGCCATTACTGACAGTGAAGAATACTGAGGCAAGCCAGGTTTGAGGCAAGGCAAGTCTGTCATTTTGACAGTTTGCAGAAGAAAAGTGGGGGAGGGGGGAGATCTCCTACGCAAACCACAAAGCCTTTTCATCCTAATACACAGTGGGGAGAGGCAGCATCCTGAAAAAAGGTTGTACATTATTGCTTAACTTTTCATACAGCTAAGACTTTCCTCTTTTACATCCTACTGAGGACAGGAATTCTTACAATGCATTGAGGAGGATGCCTTGATTTTACCTAGTAACTATAAAGTATGTTTGACTTCAGTTCAAATGGGACAATGTAGTAGCAGATGACAAGAGGACAACCAGCAGCAAGGAAGTGGACTTGATTACAGAAACAATATGTACAGTGTTAGGAGCCCTGAGGAGCCAGATTGGAGCCAAATCATCCTGCAGAAGTTGTGTCTATGTGGTCACTAAGTTGACACCAACTTAGAACCCAGCATCAAGATAAGTCTTTAACAACTTCTTTGATTTCATTCTATAGTTCCTCTGGTTCACTATCAATGAGGTTCAGGATTTCGAAGTGATTCCTGATATTCTCTTTGAAAATAGTAGAAATACACTTAAGATCATATTGTAGAAACAGGTTGGCTTTGTTCCACTTTAGCTTAACTTGAAACTTGCACATGACTGGGGTTTACGTTAGTTAGACAAACCTAGAAGTGTTCTGTCTTGATCAGCTATGCTTGATGTCAGATTGGACCCTCGGTAATTATTATTCACATACCTACAGTGTCTGAATATTTTGGCTGTAGAACCCAGCATCAAGATAATTCTTCATAATATAAGGATGATCTGCCTGGAAACTATTAAGATAGATTCAGCTGATCTGAGTAGTTGGGTGGATTCCTCTTCTTCCTCACTGCTCTGTTTGAATCTATCCCAAAGGTATGAGGGGACAACAAGCCTGTAATGACTGCATCTCCCTGTGGAAGTTCCAAAGACTTAATGCTTATCAATCCCCCCCCTTTTTTTTTGTACCTAGTATTTCATATGTATTCAGCTGTACTTTAGGCAATCTAAGACTGTGAGAAACTTCAGTTTACAGATTTACAGATTTAGTCAAAAGGTGATTTAAATGCACCTATAAAATGAATTGACTTTCCAAATTGATTTGACCCTTTGTATTGGATTAAAGGCAATCTCGATATCCATAATGGAATTTGAAAATATGAGAACTTGCTTGTTTCTCTCTGCATTAATTTATGGCTTAAGCTAGAAACAGTAAGGCATTCAAACTGGGGTATAATTGTTCCCCTCTTTTATTCTAACAATAGTTAAACCTGCAATTGAACTTTGCAAAAAGTCCAAATCTTTTTCCATTTAATATATATGAAATTGATATCAAAAACATTTTCAAAGGATAGGAAAATATTAGTGTAGTTCTCATAAAGGATTGAGTTCATGAGTATTTATTTAACAATATTTAAACTTCCCCAAACCATATGGACTCTGGGCAATTTATGATATTTCAAGATAGAACAAAAACAAACCAACCAAAATAATGAATGTTATTTTATTTATATAATTCAAATGATTAATTATGTGCCATCTAGTTGGTGTCAACTTAGTGACCACATAGACACAACTTCTGCAGGATGATTTGGCTCCAATCTGGCTCCTCAGGGCTCCTAACACTGTACATATTGTTTCTGTAATCAAATCCACTTCCTTGCTGCTGGTTGTCCTCTTCCGTTTCCTTCCATCTTTCCCAGCATTATGGACTTCTGAAGGAAGCTGGGTCATTGTATAATGTGTCTAGGATCACCTGAGCCTAGTCATATGTGCCTTGAGTATTGATTTGTTCTATGATCCATTTGTTTGTATTCTTAGCTATCCATAGTATTATCAGGAGTCTTCTCCAACACCAAAATTCAAATATTTAGAACATCATCTAAAATATTTTGACATTCCTTCCATACAGAATTTCAGTTTAGTCCTTCAATCTTTATTTGATCTTCTTTGCATCAGTTACTATCTCTCAGTTAGTGACCTTTAGCACACCAATTTGAGGTGGAGATCTTTTGGAAGACTTTCTCTGTTTTTCTGTGTCTGTTTCCATCCTGGATATCTTTACAGATATCTTTACAAAAATTGCTGTTTCATGGTCTTTGGTCTTTTCACAAAGAAGTCTTTAACAACTTCTTTGATTTCATTCTACAGTTCCTCTGGTTCACTATCAATGAGGTTCAGGATTTCGAAGTGATTCCTGATATTCTCTTTGAAAATAGTAGAAATACACTTAAGATCATATTGTAGAAACAGGTTGGCTTTGTTCCACTTTAGCTTAACTTGGAACTTGCACATGAGCAGTTTGTGATTTATTCTACCATCAGCCCCTGACCATGTCTTATAATTGAGCTCTTCCACCTCCCTTCACCAATAATATAGTCAATTTGATTTTTGTGTACTCCATCTGGTGATGTCCATGTTATATAGACATTGTTTCGGGTATTTGAAGACTACGTTAGAAATGAAGAAATTGTTGGATTGACAGAAATTTATTCTCCTGCTTCATTTCAGTTTCCTAAGCCATATTGTCCAACTACATTTTCCTTTTTAGTATTTCCAACATTAGCATTCCAGTCTCCAACCACAAGAGCACATCTTGCTTACATGTTCTGTTAATTTCAGACTGATTGATTAATTGATTATGTGCCATTAAGTCATTGATGACTCTTATTAACCACATAGATAGATTTTTTTCATGACGATCTCTCCCTAACCTGGTCTTTCAGGTTTTTCAAAGGTCCACTCACTACTACTGTAACTGAGTCCATCCATCTTGCTGCTGATCATCTTCTTCTTTTCCTTCCATCTTTCTCAGTATTACAAACATCTCCAGACAGTTAGGTCTTTGCATAATGTGTCTGTAGTAGGATAATTTGAACCTGGTCATTTGTGCCTCGAGTGAGAACTCTGGGTTGATTTGTTCAATCATCCATTTATTTGCTTTCTTGGCCGTCCACGATATTCTCAAGAGTCTTCTCTAACACCAAGTTCAAAAGCATCAATACTTTTCTTATCCTGCTTCTTCAAAGTCCAACTTTCTCTTCCATAGAGTATCACAGGGAATACCATGGCTTGCACGATTCTGATCTTTGTTGGTATAGACACATCATGGCATTTGAATCTCTTTTCCAAGGTCTTCATGGCTGTTCTACCAAGTGCTAGTCTGCAGAGTATTTCTTGACTGTTCCTTTACTGTTGATAGTTGATCCTAAAAGGCAGAAGCTAGCCACCACTTCAGTATCCTCATGGTCAATTCTAAGGCTGGTTGTTCTATCTATTGTCATTAGTTTGGTCAATTTCAGACTAAACATGGCCACAAAATTAATGAACATTCTCTTCTTCTGCAGCAGTGGTTGGAGCAAAAACATGGATAATTGTCTTATTAAGTGCTGTCCACAAAGTCTAATTGATATTAATTGGTCATTCAGTGCATTCTGAATGCAGTACTACCCAAGTACTGTGTTTGCTACATCCTTCCTAACTGTGGAAATTCCTTTTTTTGTTGGTTGGTTTGTTGGTTTGTTTTTTGTGTCCTGAGTAGTGGCTTTAATCTAGTTACATCATAAACACCATTAGAAATCCAAAAGATCTTCAGCAAATTCTCAGCAGCATGGTGAGTGCCATCTGATTTAAACAGATCATCATCTGAAACTAATATCCTCAGCCATTTGATCTTGTCTTTCTATGTGGTTTTCTTGGCAAAATACAGGAGTAGTTTACCATTGCCTTCTCCTGAGCAATAAGAAGTGATGCATTTGCCATTATCATGAATGTTATCATCTTTATATATTGCTGCTGCTGACTATTGGTGCCTCTTTGCTTTAGTTAAGCAGCTGGGATGACTTCACACCTTGAAAGACCCTGCTGGGATTTTATACTTTCAGAATATACTCCTGATATTCTTTGCTCATCTCTCCCAGGAACAGCCCCTCCCACAATAAGGTAACATAGCCAGTCTTGGGCAGGGGATATAATTTAATATTATTATAGCAATATTGTAATATTGTTGTTTTTAATAATATATTAAATAATGAAAGCTATAAGATGGCAGAGGGGCGATATAAGTATATTCTCATTCATTTCACAATAGTGAGGTCTGCCATACCACCAGCCTTTTCATTTGCTAATCATTCTTAATGCATTTTTAAAACAATCCACAGAAGTACAAAGAACATCAGAGATGGTGGGTAGTTTGAGATTTTAATAACATGTATTACATCAGCATAGATGTACCAGCAATATTTTGTGATCCGTGAGGGGGAGGGCATGAATCCTGAGAGGTGAGGAAAAATCAGTGCATAGACTGGCTCCATATCTATGGTAACATGTGGCTTCCCAAATTCCCTCATATATCCCTTCATCAAGGGATAACATCTCCTTGGAGGTTAGTCAGATCAGGAGATTCCTATAGCTGGGGGGAACTGTAGAAGTTGTTGATAGAAAGATATGGAACACAAAGAAGGAAAAAAAATCTCATTCACAAATTTCTTAGTTACCTTGCAATTATAAACTCTGAAATATCAGCCAAAAGAAACTCAGAAAGTGTTCTGAAGTGAAACCCTTTTTTGTGAATGAGCAAAACTTTCAAAAAATCTGAGAGACTTCAGCAAAATCATGACTTCTGCAAGTTTGCTTTCAAATGTCAGATACATTACATCAAAAGGTGTAGAGTAGCTTTTTCATGAAAGCATGAGAAAAAAGAAGAGCTTCTGTTCTTACAGTTTTGTTGTTGTACAGTTAGGAAATGAATGGGACAGTCAGACCTTGTTGAAGCGTGGTAGAAACTAATGTGGTAATCTCTAAGATGGTATAGCCGTATTCGTACTGTAGTCATAATGGAAGATAATGGTTACTGAAGTAAAAGTAATATTGGAAGATTTAATAAAATATGCACTTTAATGCACTTTGAAGCATTTGAAGGTAATTCTCCTTGCAAAACTGGTGCATCATTTTTATCGGAGTTCCTTCTGGCCATGACAGCAACCAGCAAAGGACTGGATCAGTCAGCAGGGAGATAGACCTCATATCCTTACTGTTAGATGTTTTGCTGTGTTAATGAAGATAGCACATGGTGTGGTTAAACTCTGTGCTGGTTGCCTCTGTCTCAAAAACTTACACATAGTCCCACTAAGGATGTTAGGGTGCTTTCTTTCTTTTGATTACCATTCACAGGCAGAAACTATTTAGGATCTGCTGTGTTTCCACATTAAGAATCAAGTGAAAACTAGTAATCAGTTAAATGAATTGATATTCTTCTCAACTAAATTTTATACCCTGTTTAGATATTACAAAAACGGTTTGAAAGGAGAGGTGGCTTTAAAAAAAGATCTTGCTAAATCAGGGGTAATCTGTGGACCACAAGGTTTTGGTACAGTCCACCAGATCTATTTCATCAGTTTATTATTAAATTATGTCCTTTTCTTCTTTCCAAATGTTCCACTTAATGAAACAAATGTTGTTGTTGTTTTTTTAAGTATAGAGATGGTGGGGATTCAGAAAGGTTTGTCAGCAGTTTAAGAGAAAAGATGGGCATAAGTGCTAATGTAACAATGTCCTGCTCTTTCTGCTAAGGTTTTCATACCCTTTTGAGCTCCTAGTTTACTAGTGAAGGAGCCACTTGATATGAATTTTTGTGTATTTAATTTATTCAATATTGGTTTAAAGTATTCTGTCTGATTGTCCCTCCAGCACTGTCCAGGTCCACCATTGTTTCCAGATTTTTTTTAGTGCAACCTTCAGTGTGCCACGCACACTTAAATTAAGTCTCTTATTCCAAAACAGGTTCTGCTCTATACTAAGATAAAAGTCTGCTTTTGATAAGCTTTTTTTTCCCTTTCTTTTTCCTATCAGGTTATGATGGAAAGAAAGTACATTCAAGAGAAAGACTTGTCACATGAAATTAAGATAATAAAATTGCCTTGCTACAATTTTGCTTTGGACCCCGAAGAGACTTGGACGTAACACAGTTGCACATTTAGGTCTGAAGAACTCATCCCACCCACACTATAACTGACTAGGAGTTCATAGCTTTAAGTTTGGTTTTGCTTTTATCACTGGGGAAATGTTGTGGTCTTTTTTGTTTACACAGCTAAAACATTACAAAGTGTTATTTGGAGCCCAGGCTGGAAACCATCAGCATTGAAGCCACATATAATACTGACTTGGTGATCTATATTATAAACTTGCTTCATGAAAGAAAAATAAAAAATGGACTGCCTTTGGTTCAGCATGTGTATATTCTCTATATGCATGGCCCAAGCCTTGGGTTTCCTAGTGTGTTGCAAATCTGGAAGACAAAACATTAGGACTTATTGAAAAACAATGAATCCTGCCTGTATTTTGTTTATTTTGTTTAGTTTTTAAAATTATTTTTATTATTATGATTCCTGCTCAGCATGACATCTTCCATCTGAGAAATCCATTAGCATTGGCAAAATGGGTAGTTTCATTTCTTTGGAAAGAAGGTGTGTTTGCTTTTTTTGGACAGAAGAAATAAAATTTGGGGGAAAAGAGATGGAATGTCAAAACCCCAAGCACATACTGCTCCATAAAGCTTCTTGACAGTTTTATATGTAAATATGAGTGTTATATGATCCTTGACCAGTGTTCACAAAGAGCTCTAGCAAGTCTCATCTGCTGTTAGAGCAGATAGATGATGATGATGGATGGATGGATGGATGGATGGATGGATGGATGGATGGATGGATGATAGATAGATAGATAGATAGATAGATAGATAGATAGATAGATAGATAGATATCTCTATCCCAAACACTTGTTCAAGCACAGGTTGCACATGAGATGGAAGCCAACCCAAAAGAAAGTGTTCTTCTGGTGCGAATGATCCCATGATATTCAAGAATTACCTCAATATGGCCCTTTTTCTATTAATATATGAGTTAGCAGTGGGTACGTTGAACATTTTTATCTTAATCCCCAAATTTATAAAATTTCATAGAATCATAGGGTTGGAAAGGACCTTGGAGGTCTTTTAGTCCAACCCATTGCCCAAGGCATTTATGGAAAAAAAAAAAAATCCCATTCATCCAAATGCAGCAGATGCAGCATTTTCTGCATTGTACTTCCATGCAACATAACTGTTTAAAATGAGTGGCCAGCCCATGCCCTCCCACCTCCAAAGGCCTGGGAACTCTAATTCAACACCATAGAGAGGGATGAATATATTCAAGATTCAAATCAGACTAGCCTTCTGTTTGGACTTGTAAATCTGTTACTTTCACTTTCTTCCAAATACAGTTCCAAGTTCTTTCCATCCCTTTCATGGATAAATATCAACATTTCAAAATTCTCTCATCCATCTTAACATGGATTCCAGCAGAGGCAATGAATAATTAGAGATGCCTGTAATCACATCCTGAAAATGTCCTGTGGATTAGTTAAAAAAAAAATCTAAAATCATTCAAAGTAAGTTGGGTATCATATCTTCCTACTCTATATATCAGTGCTGTCCAACCCAGTGACCTACAGGAGCTCATAGAGCAGCATTTACCATTCTAATATTTGGTCAGTGCCAAATTCTAAACCAATTTTTGTTATTTGCTCTTTAATCCTCCTTTATCTTTCAATACTTGATTCATAAATAAATTTGTAGGATATGTAATGGGGGACACTCATTTAAAAATTTGATTTGATTTGTGCTTTTTTTATTCAGGTGATGCTGAATAATTCAGATGAATACTGAAGGTAGCTAACAAATTTTACAAACGAACATCTGCGGAGATCAACACTGACAATAATATAAGTACTAAAACCATTTAACAGTTAAAGGCCTGGCAAAGAAATTTTCTAAATTCGGAGTACATGGGGGCCAAACACAGCTTTCAGAAATGTTCCTTGTCTGCAAGCAACACAGGAGATGGGCCTCTCTCAAGGCCCCAGAGGAAAATCTGACAGCAGAGCCATCTTCAAAAGGCCCTCTCTTGCTAACAATCAGATAGGTTTGTAATAGGTGAGCCACTCCTGTCCCTGAAATAGGCCCTAAGCTGTTTAAGGCTACAAAGGTCAAAACTATATCTTAAGTTGTGTTCAATAAGCAACTAATAACCACTGCAGGTCTTTCAGTGCAATATATATGATCCCTACACCTCACACTGGTTAGCTGACAAACTAAATTTTGCTCCAAATGCAAACTTGCACTCCCCTGAAAGTACAGGTCCAAAAAGTAGGAGTGCTTCTTGATCCTGAGCTGTCACTGTCCACAGCGTGCTGGATCTCAGGTTCTCCACATCACATCAGGTAAAGTGTTGTCACGCATAGGGAACCATCATACTGGACAATAAGTGTTATATCAACATATGCCCAAGTTACCATTCAGTTTAGAGAGTTTCTAACCAGCAAACAAGGTAGGAGGGGGAAGATGATGGAGAAGAAGGAGAAAAAGAAGGAAAAGGAGAAAAATGGAAAGAAAAGAAAAGAAACATTCAGAGGCTGCCTCCTCATATTTCTCCATCTGCATGGTTGGCCGGGATTAGGAATTATTTTGAATTATGTTTTGAATTATTCAAAAAACATGTGGGATTGGTTCAGTTTGGTTCACTGAGTAGCTGACCTTGGAGAAGTGTGAATTATAGACAGTTGTGCATAAACCCCTTCAGGTGCAAAAGGAGGTGACTGTGATTAATGCCAGAAACTTGCCGAGCTGAGGTGAAAACTGTTTGCATAACTCAATGTGCTGTGACGTTTAAGCACTTCCAGTTGCAAGGTACTAGCTAGCACTCCCCAGTGTAGAAACTGTACTTTCATGATGCTCACCAAAGAGAGGAAGCACAATTTGGAAAATTATCTTCTTCCTCAACCTTGTCCCATTAAGTGGCAGATTCCTTGTTGTGCATCAATAACCGCTCCCCAGGGCCCTACCAAAATTTGTAGCACAATGGTTTTAACTAAAACCAGAAGCAAAATAGGATTATTATGTTTCTACTAGGGTAAACAGATCTATTTTATTTAACTCTTCCCCAAATCTCACAAGCACCAATGCAGAGGGTTGAAAATATTGTCCCTTCCTCTGGTTATGTCACCACAACAGTTTCATGATTCAGAACACCCTGCTGTGCTGTACTATCTTCATTTCTGCTACCTCTGCCTTAAATTAAATACATGGAGAATATTTCAGAAATATATTGCAGTGAATCCCTTCAAAGTACCAAGCAGGATTAATGCCTACTATCCTGGGATTTTTGTTCCATTCTGCCAAAAAAAAAAAAAAAAATGAATTAGCTGGAGACATTTTGATGTTTCCCCATGGTAGCCTTGGGGAAGGACTGATGTTAACATCCTCCATATTCAGACATTTTGATGTTTCCCCATGGTAGCCTTGGTAACAAAGGACTGATGTTAACATCCTCCATATTCAGATTATGTCTCAACAACTCCAAAAGTGAAGACCTAATCTACCATGTGTCCTTCCACATGAATCATGGCCACAACTCTTTGCAACAAGGCCATGGCTGCCATGGAGGCCATAAATTCATGAACTACACTAGATCCCTCTCCCAGAACATGATGGTTAAAGTTACCCAAGTAGGAAGCATTAGGGACTCCAACACCATTCATGAGATGAGATCCATGAATGGTATACATGGTTGCTGGATACATAGTTGGTATATGAGCAGCAACAGTAGCTTATCCATGCACAGGCACTTGTAACTGGTTACATCCAGGGCAGGGTTCCTTGTCATTGTAAGAGTCTCTCACATGATCATGGCAACCTCTCCTCCCCAGCCATGATGTCATAGGTGCTGGCAGATGACCTCTCCCAGCAGCTTTATATTAAGAAGCAAGGGAAAAATGCTGAACCACAGAGCACTCCATAAGGGAGTGGCACCAAACCAACCGTTCTTCCCCTAGAACCACCATCTGGAACCACCCATTAAGGAAGGAGCAAGCTTTATTTTAAAACAGATAGTCCATAAGAAACCATAGAAAATGGTATCACAGACAACTAAAAGGTCTAAAGATGGGTATACTATTCTGATTCAGGTCCCAACAAAGGCCATAAACCAGAGTGACCAGAGTTCATCCTTTATTTTCCTCCTTGAATATTATTTATGCAAATAGATAAAACACTGACAAAAATAATTTTGAAGGGATTGTACACATATTTCCATCAAGATGCTTTGTCTGAAATATTTTATGGATATCATTTGGAGCAAAAACCTCACACAGAAATGATTGTTTTGTGTGTTGTTTTATCGGTGAATGTTCAGGTGTAAATCAATATCAATACAGCATACAAACAGAATCCTAATTCAGTGATACACATGATTGCATCATGATCACTATTTTTTTATATATTTATTCATTCTTGAAACTTAACATAAGTGCCTATGGTTGACCTTCAAAGTAATTGAAGAAACTGAAAGTAGTAGGAAATTGAGCCTAATGCTTTGTAGAAAAATGAAAAGAAAAAAGACCCCCAAAAACAAAAACTAGAAGTTATGAAGGATAGATTATAAGGGCAAATAAGACCAAATAATTCAAAACTAAATAACTCAGAAATAAGTAGAATTTCAGAACCACATCTAACTCAAAACAGCAGCAAAATTACTCTGATCCACAAAGGTTTATACTACAATAAATGTGTTAGACTTTAAAGTGTTATAAGACCCTTTGTTGTTTTTGTTCAAAGCAGATAAACGTGGTTTCCCCACAGGGAGAAAAAAGGGGAATTCCATTCTAGCAGTACTGCCAATATAAAAGACTGTGTTGCCAAAGCACATAAACTATATAAAGAAAGAATCATATATAATACTTGTTAGATTGAAATGAGAGTAATTTGTCTGTTATGGAACATTGCCATATACTCAATGTAAAAAGTTAAGGTGCCTTTATATACCACAAGGGGATTAATACACTCAGAACTTCTCTCAGGCAAGCCACATTAAAAAAAAAAAAATTATTAAGGATTTTTACATAGATAAAAGACAAATATAAAAATATATAAAGAAGAGAAAGGAAGGAAGGAAGGAAGGAAGGAAGGAAGGAAGGAAGGAAGGAAGGAAGGAAGGAAGGAAGGAAGGAAGGAAGGAAGGAAGGAAAAGTGCAGAAAGCAATACAATAAAAGAAAGAAAAAGAGATAAAGTAACAGAAACAGAAAAAATAATCAAAGTTCTGACTTTCTTTTCAGCAGTTACCAACTCATTACCCCTCCTCCCTTGTTAATATTACAAAAATCCCTTCAGCCCTTTATTCAATCCTTTTTTAATCATCAGATCCAGAAATAATCATTTCACTCTTTTCCATTTTCAGCAAAAAATCCATAAACAGTTTCCAGTCTTTTATTAAAGTGCTTATTGTTTTATCCATGGCCAAAGAGGTCAGTTTTGCCAATTCTGCCATCTTCACAATCCATTCCTCCATTGTGGGTGTTTCAGTAATTCTCCATCATTGTGCATATAACAATCTTGCTGCAGTTACCATATATGAAATCAGTCTTCCATGAGTCTTTTCTAATTGGATATCCATAAAGGAACATTTTAAAATAAATAGGACTAGCCACCTTCTTGTGGAATTCTATTTTAGGACCGTGAGTTATGCAAATTTTTCTCCTACACTGGGATGTTTAGGTGTAATATCTTTAGAGGTCTTTACACAGAGAAAAATATGGCTCCCTGAATAGTCAAGAATTGTTGGTAAATCACAGATTTACAACCATGTTATAAATGCATTCAGTCTGATGGGTTTCTCCTGGCAAAGACAGCAGTATTCTGACTATGCCAAGTTTGTTGATTCAAATTTTGTTTACACGGGTTTGTGTTCCAAATTCTACTTGCTATAGTATGTTAAATTAAGTTGGCTTAATTATATTAATTGGTGCATATGAGCTGGGGCAGATATAGTATGCAATGGTTGAAAGACACTAAAATTCCCCATGAGAGGCTGCCAGAAATGTTTGAACAAAGCTTCTTTTCAGAAAAAAAGATGCTGCAGCCATCTCTTCATTACTATAGAAATTAGAATTGGGAGGGGTGCACAATTTCGGCCAGATCTTGAAGAAACATGACTTGTCAAAAACTACCTAGGGTGGCCATATCTTTAGGCAGAATGAGACCTTAGGCTGCACAACTGGGATGAAGAAAACAATATCCCCCCCCCCCCAATCCATTCTGCAGTGTATTTCAAGTAGGTTATTTATGGCACAAAAGCAATGGGATAAAACAGAACATATGACTCTGAGCACTATTACAAATCTGGGAGTTTGTGCATCTATGACACCTTCCCAATTTGACTGATCCAATTCCACCACAAACTCTTAATTGTTTCTCCTCTGTCCTCACCTTGTCTGATTCATCTCATTTCTTCATCTCACTTTCACTGAGAACACTCCTGTCCCTCACAACGAACAGCTACACTTCAGCCGTAACAAAAAGGCTATAATACTACAAAATACAGAGAGGTAGCCATGTCAGCTTGTTGCAACAAAAACAAGAAAAGGCACTTCTTGCAGCTTAAGGACTGTTCCTCACTGAATGTATCAGATCCCTGGAGAATTATTCTGAGAGAGGACTTATGGTAGGGGGATGGGGGGAATTCTTCTATAGTTCATTTCTCTCTGATCTTTCCTTTTACAAGACTCTTTTTTGGAATTACTGAAGTTCCCTTTGGAAGATTAAGTATCAGCAAGGTTGCAGTGTTAACCTTTTCCTGACATTGTACAGCTTCCATCCGTCCGACCTCAATGTTCATATTCTAAGTGAAGATATTTGCAACAGGGAAGATTACATGGATTGAAATTTACTTCAGTAGACTTTATGTGCATAGACTTTCCATGGTAGATGTAACTTTGCACACTCTTTAAATTCCTCTGGAATATTAGACATGCAGAGATTTACATACACTAATGTGTGGATGTTGGTGACAGATCTTGGGTGGGAAGCTTTACTATTCCAAGGTCAGCAGCCAACAGCCTCATCATTTCTTTAATTACATGGAGTCTCTTTGTTCAGTTAAAATCTGAAAGGGTAGTTGAGGTTCCAGTTTCAGTTGTCAGCACTGGGTGATGCTATTTGGCTTAATTTTAAATAACTAATGGGAAGAATGGTAGGGATAAGCAAGCTGTTTTTGTGGAAAACATGTTCACCACCAATGATTTGAGAATTCTTTCAAGAAACCTCAGAGTTTCTCAAACCCTACAGTTTGGAAACAATTGTTTTATATCACATTTTGACCAAAGGCTTAGAACACAAGAAATGGCTTGCAAAATCAGACAAAGATCTGGATCAGATAACCAATCTAGCATTCCATTTCCAGGATTAGTAGCCACAGATATAGTGAAGCTCATACAATGAGCATATATACGATGATATAGAATAACAACCTACATACATTCACACACCCAGCACAGCAAGAGACCAATCTGATTGGGCCTACTTGCGGAATATGTGGAGTGATCTGAGCTCTACTTTCCATGGGGATAGAAAATGAGCTATTACACTTTATAGCCTGCAAATTAAACTGAAATCTTCAAAAGCACTGGCTACAACCTTCACCCAGCCAAAATGGCCTTTAATGTCTCAGGCTCATAATCTTGAGACAAATTTATACAGTTCACCAGGGTCCACAAAGGAACACAGTCACATTCTGAATATGGTTCTAGTTAACTGAAAAAGTGAAGTGCCCTTTATTCTTCTCAGCTTGGAAAGTACTGATTCATAACCCTAATGGGTAGAAGACATTATTGCTTCAAGGAAATAAATGATGTTTCCTGTGAATTATAAGGCTAGCTTATCATGCCCAGTTCAGCTTGCCCATCCCATTCCCCCACCTCTGCAAAGACCTTCCAATTCCCTTTAATCTCAGCATGTTTCATAAATGTTGCAAGGTATACAAAAGCAGGCAGCAGGAAGAGAGTCTAGGTGCCGTGGCCAAGTTTGGTCCATTAATTTGGAATGGGATTTACAGGAACACTTTATATGATCTGATATTAACTGGCACATTTTATCCATACTTTTAGGTAGGTTTATTTTGAGAAGCAGGTTTGCAACATTGGTGTTTCTTGTCATAGATTTTTCAGAGTAACTTCGGGAAAACCAGTGTGCATTTTTAACAAAGCTCCAGTCTTTGTTGCAAAGAACAGTAGACTAAGACTGAGCAGAATCTCCCTACCACAAATTTTCCTCTGCAAATTTTGATGGGAACTGTTCTCCAAATATCTGATGTTTTCAAAGCCACAAATATATGTTTATTTTTAAAGAATCCCACTTGATGAAATAACAGACCTAAAACAACATCAGTATTTACCCTCTAGGAAGCCAAATTAAGAATAACATGGGCTCAGTGCATTTTCAACTTTCTGCTATAAACTATTTGCTCACTGCTAGGCAGCCCACCTTTCAGTACTACTTTGGCTCAAAGCCAATAGAATCCAGATTCCAGTCTTGAAATCCACTCTCTTTTTCATAATAATGAACATTTTAATCTATCATGATGTGTTGAACATCTTGGCACTGCTTTTTTTTTGTCCTCTGAGCTGTTTCTCTCTCTCTCTCTTTTCCCCTTTAGTTAATTTATCTGATTACATGCAACGTTCTGCAGCAGCCATGTTAAGGTACCTGCCGAGTTTCCAGTTGGAGACTTGGCGGAAAGATTACCATTAAAACGTGACTTCCAACCACTCCACTGAAATTACTATTGATTGCCAAAGAAAAATATTTGTGCTGTGAACCTGGGAGCTATGATGTTGAACCATATTAACATAATGTTAGCATAGCTATGGGTGTTTAGTGGCATGCAATCAGATTTGAAATGAACGTTGATTATAGATTGAGATTAATGTTCACATATTCATGGGAACACAATGAAGAAAGAGCAATTTCCTTTCTACTGCAGATCAATGGTTTCCCCATTCAGTTATACAGCTGTAATAATTGCATTGTGCAGAAATATTTCTTAATGGCTTATTTCATTTTCTTTCTTCCTGCATCTATGGTGTTTATACATGTATGTTTTTATTCATTTGTTGGTGATACCTGACAAAGCCTGTAGACAAAATGAACAACTTTCAAGTGATCAACTCTTCATGTTTCAACCAAGTCAGTATATTTCTTTCTCCCTACATCCAGGTATGTGTATTTAAAATCACTGTGCCTTGTTTTATCTAGTTCTCCCTAATCATAATCATGTTATACCACCCCCTTTTTCATGTCTTATGATCTATTCACATAAGAGATGTTGGGAAATGTTCTAAGACCTGCTCCCATCATGTCTACCTGTTTCCATGCACAAAATGTCATTTCTAACATTTACAAACCAAATGCTCATACTAGCCAATGAATACTGAAAGCAAAAATCATGAGCTTTTCTCATAACCCCATGTATCCAGCAATCATGAACAGAGTTTGTCAAATGCAAGGAAGCTAGTATGAAAGCATGCTCAGAGACAATTAAAACAAATGAGTTTACTGTGCATTGTTATAATTTTGTGAGAGTGTATGATAGAAATAACATAATATTGGTTTATCTCCCACATTTTACTTAAAAGACAAAATTTTAAAAATAACAAAAAATACATATAACATTTAAGACTGCAATTTAAAAAACAGAATATTCATTTACAATAGCAATTAATCAGAAAAGAACCAGTTAGAAGACAAACTAAATCAGGCCAGAGTTACATCTTTACCTTATTTCTGAAAACTGAGATACTGTAATTAGAGCTAGACTGAACAGAATGGGAGTGGATTCTATCCTGGTTTCAGAGGAAGTAGAAACTTGGTGGAAAGCCTCTATTAGTTCTTAAAGGCCAGACAGATTTGTGTGGAAGTAAACAGTCTTTTAAATACTTATAGATGCAAAACAGAATCTAGAGAGTTAATCATATAGAGCTACACACAATTCAAGTGGCATACAGGTAGTCCTCGACTTACAACTACAGTGACCATTCAAAGTTACAACAGCACTGAACAAATGGTGATTACAACTGGTCCTCAGAGTTCCAGCTGCCCCATGATTGCAATCTGAGTGCTTGGCAACTGGCTCACACTTATGACTGGTTGCAGTGCCCTGCAATCATGTGATCACCATTTGCAACCTTCCCTGCCGGCTTCCCCAGAAAGTCAATGGGGAAGCCAACAGGGAATGTTGCAAGTCATTGGAGTAAGTCTCCCCTACTCACACATGTCACACTGGCCACTTGCACATCCCCAGACACCCTCCCCAACCCTCACTATGCCTCCCTCATACCCTCATGGACCCTCCCTGAATCTCCCTCACACCCTCACACACACACCCTCCTTGACCCTTTCCGCACCTCCCTTTCACCCTCGCGCACCCCCATGCACCACTCATGCCCTCCCCACCCAGCAGCAGCCACTTACCTCCTTGCCGGCCTGCTTGCAAGCCATCTGGGACTTGCAACTTCCTGTCAGCTTCTACACTGACTTGGTTGTGGGAAGCCAGCAGGAAGTTGCCTCGCCTAATGACTGTGGGATTCGGTTAATGACCACCACTGCAGGGATTGCTGTCGCTAAGCAATGTGGTTGTGCTTTATGACAGCATCATATGCGATGGAAATTCCAGTCCCAATTGCCGTCATAAGTTGAGGACTACCTGTATAAGCCAAATAAATAAATCTGAAGAAAAAACAAAATAAGAAAAGCAATTAGATGCTATTTTAAACCTTGATAAGCATTTTTTTTTTAAAAGCAACTAATTATAACAAAGTAAAAAAAAAAAAAAGCAAAGCAAAGCATCAGTAGGATATTTTGAATTGCTTCATGTGCACTACAGTGTTGCATCCACCATTCCCATTTTTTAACTTCTGGTTTTCTCTTATGATGATTTCAATTCATGTCTTCATCTGAATGGGTAGTCTTCCATACATCTTTCAATATGTCTCAATATGATTGCCTAGAGAAATATAATCTATGTGGCAAGAGGAACAATGAAACATTTGCATAATGTAAGCAATTAGTATTAGTAATTGAAAAAAGATTCATGTATGATGATCCTTTCCTTCTACAGTGGGGGGAAAATGCCCTTCTGCAGAAAGGAAGAACAAGCAATTGCAGAGTCACCATTTCCCTTCTAATGCTGCATCATCACTTTGTTCATGAGCAATGCTCAAACATAACCCACAAATCAACATGAAAACTGATCTTCCCCATGCGTTGTATTTTCACTTCTGCATAGGCAGATGTTCTATGTGCCAGCTGAGTTTCAGACTTAGTCACCATTCCTGTCATTCTGGAATTGTTTGAACTCAGGTCCCCCACTAAAACCAACCTCTGTCTTACATATGTGTTTGGTGGAGATTCTGTGGAGATCATTATGCACAATTGCAGGCATGCAAAAATGGGTCACCTGGGAGAAAGGCATGTTAAATCCTTTGTAGTAGGAGAACTCTCCCCTTTTAGTTCCGCTCATTGCCTCCCTTATTCATACTGAAGAAGAAAGAAAAGGAGAAGGAGAATCCATAATCTGAGAGCAGAAACACTGGAATATACCTTGGTTCAGGAAAGGTGATAATTCAAGAAAGTTGACTGAGTAAATTGTGCCACCCATAGTGTAAGGAACCATGGAGATGACCTTGGAGAAACTATGCAGCACCAGTTACAAAAACATGATTTAAACCCAGGACAAGCAGAAAACATTAGAAAGAAACTTAAACTGAATCCACCTTAACTCTCTTGGGTAGTAGGGAGGAGAGGAGGGAAGTACTGTCAGACTTTTGAAAATCTGTTACTATGGCCTATATCAATAAAGTAAAATTTCAGTCATTTAAAGGAGTCTGTTTCCTGACCTGGCCTACCTCAAAGGGCTGACATCAATCCTGAAAGCCTGACAGTGTTTTCCATCCTTTCATATACAAGAGTTAAAGTAAAGTCAGTTTAATTTTCTTTCTAATATTTTCCTCTTGTCCTCAGCCTAAATCATATTTTCGTAACTGCCGTTGCATGGTTTCTCTAAGGCCACCTCCCCGGTTCCTTACGTATATATGGTGACATCCACATGGAGGAATGGCTGAGTGTTCTGCCATACTAAGAAAGCTGTAAAACAAGGGAGTCACAAGAGAGAGATGGGATGGGAGTGGATTTTTGGTAACTCCAAGAACAGTGTCAATCACCCAACTGTTTGGAAGGTCTAGATGAGAATACAAAGATCCACTTAGCCAAGGGAGAAGAGAGGGAAGCTTTGCAAATCTGTTTAGATAAAAAGGGAACTAAAAAGGGGGTAATTGGGACCATCTAGGTGCCTTTAATATTTACTTAAAGAGAAGAAGGTAGACACCCATGGCCTGTGATCTGCATGGGGCCCATGAAGTCCCCCAGGAATTTCAGATGTGCTTCTGAAATTCAGGACCAAACCACCAAATAACAGTGATTCAATTCCATGCTGCTTTTGGGTGGGAAACCAAGGGAAATGTGTCTATAAGCCCGATAGGCTTAATGCATCTGTAAAAATTCAGTCCAACCTCCCATGTAAAAAACAACAACAACAAAAAAAACTGGACCCCAAATCCCAACTTCTCCCTTTCCAGTAATATCAGTATATCCCTGTTCCACTCCCTATAAGCCTCATCCACCCAAAAATATATGGAAAGTGCTGTCTCTGTTCAAACAATGTTTCTGTGCTTTGTTGAAAGGATATTAGCTAAGATGGCTTTTCTCTAATGGCTTCTGAGTTTGTTTCTCCTGGATGCCGAGAGGGAGTCAGTCACTCACAGGGAAGCTGGTCCTTCTTTGGCAATTAAACCAAATACCTTGTACCTCTTCAGAGGATCTCCTATAAATTGCCCAGAATCTTAGTAGATAGTCAGCTATTTACAGGATCTTGGTTCTTCCTTTAGAAGAACATGTCAAAAATAAATGTTGGAGTAGTTTGCTTTATTACTTGTGGCTTTTAATGTCATTAAACTATATTTAATGAAAAACATTGCTTCACTGCTTTAGAGTGAGGGGCCTGTGAATAGTTCATTGCTAAATGAATTTCCCTTTACTCTTCCTCCAGTATAGCTACTTTAGGTTTGGGTTTTTTTGTTTTTGTTTTTACTGAGTAGAGTTCAGACAATCAGTGTCAAAGATAAATTAATTAAGTACTTTTAAATTAATTCAGGACTATTCCAGATTAAGTCACTAGAAGACTTACAATTTGCCCTCACAGCCCCCATAAATGTTCCCCAGTCATTATTTTTATGCTGTCTCCTCATGACATTGTCTTCCTCTAGCCCACAGCTTGGGCAGCTTAAAGTCATTTTCAATTGTTTTAGATTTAAAATTGTGTTTTCCTTCTTCCCCTGACAAAATGTTGCTCTGGATACAATCTAACATGCTTTACTGACAATGTGGCTACTAACTCTAACCCTCACTTGAAAGAGTGCTAAACCGTGTTGAAAAGACAGAACTAACTGTTGTCTCAAGAGAGTTCTAGTCCTGTGTTTCACAGAAAGTTAATTAAAACTGGGAAAGAGATCCAGTTTCTGCCACATATGCGTTGCTTGTTCTGTCACCAACTGCAGGTTTTCCAATGCTGCTGCCAACAATGGGTTTCATCTGGCCATACTCTTTTCTGCTTTTATCATTTTGGTGGCATCTTTTTCCTACCCCATCCCAGGTCCACAGCCATCCACATGCTGTCTCCATGTACTGCCATGTACAAGAATGGGACTAGATTCACTGTTAGCACTGCCATTCCCTTATAACACTTGTTGAGGATAGAGTTCATTTGTAATTGATCTCTTACTCCGACTTCAGCATCTGGAATGACTGGGCTATTTTTTTTTTTTTTTTTGCATTTTAAGCATATAATTAAATATTCTTTTATAAAATTGATTCATACCCTTTTGTAAATTATGAAGTTCCCTTATTTGATGGAAAATCTTTCTGGACTTGTTTGTAGAATTTTTCAAAATGGTGAACATTTTTTTTTTTTAAAGTAGAGTCATTCATCACTCAACAGATAATTTTCTGTAGATTTACTCAGTGGCTGTTACTTTGACCCAACACTTAACCTTGAAATTGGGAAAGCATATGGCATGACCTTCAACTCCTAATGATCTAGAAGTGCGATCATTCAGGGATATAGGTAACAATGGAGAGAGCAAAGGTCAAAACATAGGGAAAATTGCCTTTTTAGTAGTTTATTGCATAACCTTTATTCCTATTAGCCTATGAGGAGTTCCCATCTAACCATTCACGCATTCAGAAACCCAACATTAAATATAAAGGTGGGGGGCAGGGGGAGAGAAAGAGATCTTTTGACTGAATTATGGAGTATTTTTTTCCTATTTATCGTTAGCAATTTAGAAGAAGTAAAGTGCCAAACATAGTTTATAGAAGATGCAATTTTAATCAAATCTTTACTCATCTCTACATCCGATACATAAAACTAATTGAATTTTTTAACATTACATTTGCATATGTGAATTTTCAGCCTGAATCCCTTTTGCTCATTGTACCCTAGGGATGAAAACCAGCATGATATTATTTACTAAGTGTATGGCACAAATAGATGTCACATTAAGTGCATGATTAGAAGACAGAAATATTCCAGTGTGGCTTATAGATTTTAATACTAGCTTCAAAACACTAAGTTGGTCTAAAAATTATTTTACTAAATCCATGAATAGGATAGTACTGGGTTACTAAAACAATATGTTTTAGGATATAATAGTGTTTTCTTAATCCTCCATTACATAGCACAGATTCCTTCTAGAATTTGGGTAGGCTTATATTTGTCCCTAGATGCCAGAAATGCTAGATTTCAGTATTTAGAGCAATGAAATAGATGCTTTTTACCCTTCATATTTCAGTGTAGGCCTAGAAATAGTATCGCATTCTCTCTCAAATACATATATCAACCCTAGAAGCAAAGAATCAGAGTTGGGAGAGGCCATTTAGGCTATTAAGTCCAACCCCTTACTCAGTGCAGGAATCTACATTAAACAGTTGTCTGTATAATTCTGTTTAAGCACATCCACTGATTCCACTGTCAAAACTACTCTTATCATTGGGATTTTTTTTCCTAATATCCAATCTGAATTTGCTTTCCTATAGTTTAAATCCTTTCTTCCATGTCCTGAATTCTGGAATGATAGAGAAGAGGTCTTATCTGTGAAAGCCCTTTAGATAACTGGAAAGTACTATTATATTCGCAGACTTCTCAAGGCTAAACATGCCAGCTCCTTCAATCTATCTTCATAGTACTTCACTTCTAGTTCCTTGATTATCCTCATTGCCTTTCTCTGAACCCTTCTTAAAATGTGG
This sequence comes from Python bivittatus, assembly GCF_059951505.1. Taxonomy (NCBI): domain Eukaryota; kingdom Metazoa; phylum Chordata; class Lepidosauria; order Squamata; family Pythonidae; genus Python; species Python bivittatus. The sequence continues at coordinate 80,766,098 of NW_028277098.1, forward strand.
GGTACTGGACAGTATTTGGAGTGAGTCTGATCAAAGCAGAATAAACTGAAACTGTTACTTCTTGCAATTTGGAAATAATAATTTTCTTGCTGCAGCCTAAAATTGCATTTGTGTTTTTGCAGCAACATCACATTACTGATTCATCAGTTTTGCAGTCAGCTATTACTGAATCTTTGCTGGGCAAAGAGGGAAGTGTTCCCCTCTGTATGATCTGCCTTCCACGTTTTCAGGTGGTGCAACAATGATGATGCTAAAGGCACAGAGGCAAGTTGATGATGATATTTGACAGCTTGACTGTTTCCAGAGGCCCTGGTCTAGAGATAACTGGATGAAAATGTCTATAGCTGAGTTTGGGCTTCAGGGACAATTCTATTGGCAAACTGCCCATCTAGCTTCCAGCAGCATCTCTAGTTGAGTTTCTTGAGATCATCTCAGGGATGGTATTGGAGTTTCCTAAGCTATTAGGGCCTAGCAGCTTCACAGTTCTTGCTGCCACAGTGTAGGCTTAAAAATGACCTCATACCTGTGTTCAATCAGATTCACTTTTCATATTTCTCCACTGGCATGCCACTCTTCATTTCTGCTACTTCATATGCCAGAGGTCCTCAGTAAACAAAGATGTCACTTGAAATCAGCTAACAGAGAGAGTCTTCTTGACAACAGTCATGCCAGGTGCACTGGCTACTTCCCAATTTCAGACATCTGGGGCAGACCATCTTAATAGACTAGTTTACCCTGTGGAGGTTGTGCTTAGTGACAAATCTCATTTGGACCAGAAAAATGATCTAACTCAATAAAAGAATCAGCTTGATGTCCTCCTTTACCAGATCATATATCAATAGCTCCTAGGGAAAAACAAGGTCCAAAGTATGAGTGCCTATGTGTATAGAGTCAGATATTACCTGTGAAAAGCCCATTATCATTAAGTCCATAAATTCCTGAACCTTTTCCAAGTCATGACAATTAAAGTCCCTCAGCACTAATAGCTGGGGAACTCCATAGTCAGCCAAGCAATAAGGTCAAAGAGCTCAGGAAGGGGATCTGTCTAGCTGCAGAATGTTTGGTATGCAGCTTGTCCCTGTTCCCAGCTGTATACAGACATTCACTCCGATCACTTCTGGACAAGAAACTTTGAATACAGGAAAGGTTTGTCATAATCATCACTTCCCTTATCCCCTGGCCCTGAAACAAGACTACTAAAAGATCCAAAATCCCAATGAGCAAATTTTTAAGAGGGAGTCATCATCTCCCCCACCCAACTATACTTGGGTAATGCATGCCAATCTCGCTCATTCATCCACTACTAAATTGTGGATGAAAATAGTCTTTTGCAAACAGATCTGGCATCCACCATCAGTGAGTTCAGCCCAATAGATCCAGGATTATGGCATTTGGGCTGGATATAGAGACCAACCATTTGGCCTCTTTTCTGTAATAGATCAATGCCTCTCACTGTATCTCCTATGACCTATCCTCACTAAAAATGAGCTTACCCCTTCCGTCATGAGGTCAACAGATGCCCTTCTCCATACTGCTAGCATGTATTTTACTCTCAACTGCTATCATAGTCATACAACCTGCTGACACTGCCACTGGATTAGCTGTGGAGAAACAATACAAACATACTGTACACTAGTTTTATATCTTTATTGTGGCAATTCAAGACACTTTGCACTTTCTTGCCTTGCTAAGCTCTCTCATCCTGAGTCTTGTACGATAAATCTGGAATCAAAAGCCATTTGGTAATAAGTGCCTTAATCATCCTAAATAGGAGGGTTCATGAAATGAGGGAAGCTTCCTTTCAGAAGTTCAGATGGTATGCCATCAAACACCTAAAGGGAATTCAGACCATGACTTGATGACAGCATTTTATCCTGTCTGTTGTTCTACACTCTCAAGCTTTCTCAGGTACACATTTTTCTGTCTTATTGGATTTTGGAGTAAGAGCCAATTTTATTGACATGTCTATGGTACAAACAGTTAAACTTCAATGTATGTAGAAACCATAGATGGAAGGTTTTTATGCTCTGGCCCAATCATTGAACATACCACTTCCCTTCACTTCATCAATGGTAATTCTTGGAACTATTCAACAAGTCACTGCTCCTCTTTTGCAAGAACAATATTCAGACTGATGTATTTGGGGAAAAAGGAGGTATGTACATTGATAACACCCACCTACCCCCTTGTCCCTGTTATTTTACTATAACCTTGATTTCAGGAGCTCAGATTCTTGCTAAACAGAATGTCTTGTGTTTTTAAAAAGCACTTTTTAAAAGGAGATTATTGATGACAATGTGCAAAAAGGATTCATTAAACCTTTTGCCACTTGTGCTACCATCCCAACTTTTTTGTCAAGAAGATGGTTCTCTGGGATTGGTTCCTGAGTTCAGAATTTTGAACTCTGTAACCATTGCAAGTCACTACCCTTTCCCACTTGCTTCTCAACTTTTGGAATGGCTGAAAAAAGCAAGTATCTTTTTACTAAATTGGACTTGAGAGGATCTTACAGTTTGATTTATATGAAGGAGGGACATGAATATCTAACTACCTTTGACATGAGCTATGGAAAGTTTAAATATATTGCAATGCCCTTTGGCCTATGAAATTTCACTTCAGTCTTTGTGAGATTCATGAACAAAATATTTTTGGACATTTTGGACTCTTGTGTCATGGTGTATTTATATGACATTTTGATTTTCTCTGAAACTCCAGCTGCCCATACTGAACATGTCAGAAATGTTCTGAAAAGACTGCAAACACAAGCTGTATACTAAGATGGAGAAATGTGCCTTTGATCTTCCTGCACTTGACTTTTAGGCTGTAGAATTTCTTTAGAGGGCATTCTGATAGATCCTTTTAAGGTGGGCTCCATTCTATCCTGTCAGTCCCCAAAGAATGTCAAAGACATATAGCATCGAGAGATTTTGTCACTTTTACAGGTATTTTGTATTGGACTTTGCAGAATGTTCCAGAGATTTGATTCAGCTCACAAGGAAAGGGGCCCCACTTAAATGGACTCCAGGGTTTAAAACTGGCTTTTACTTCCCCAACCCTTTCCAGACCTCGAACATTCTTTTGTACTACAAACAAATGCTTCAGATTCTGCATTGGGAGCTATTCCTCTTCAGGCCACTAAGGGTGAGAAAGTAATCTAATGCCTTGTGCCTTTTATTCTAGATCATTTTTACTGGCAGAAATAAATGATGTGGTTCTTAATCAAGATTCTTAGTGTAAATGGCACTCTTCAAAATTAGAGGCATTTTTCATAAAGCGAAGCACATCCAATCCATGTTCAGACTGATCACAAAAACCTAGAACACTTGCAAACACAGTGTCAAATTAGGTGGGAATATGTTTTTCTCTCATTTTGATTTTTACAACACTTATGCCCCTAGCTCATAGAATAGCAAGACAGTTGTCTCACAATGGTACAATGTTGGGCATCCTATTGTTATCACCCATACCCTTTCCCACAGTCTACCCCTCCCTGTCCTTTTCCTGAGGCTCAGTGTTTCTCCAAAGAAACACCGAAGAAAAGTCAGCTAGATCTTGCCCAGACTTCTTACAAAGGTTTTGTAGATTCTCGCCATCAAGAAGGTCACTCTACTGGCCTTCCACTGTGGAGGCCATCTTAATTTTTTTGACCCTCCCTGCAAACACCCTTGAAGAAGCAGGTGGTAGAGTCTTGTCATTACCACAGAATTCCTGCTGGGAGAGTTTTGAAAGGTAGTGACTATATGTTTAAGTATTTGAGGCTCCTAAAAAATGAAATGAAATGTAACAAAGTTAAACCTTGTTGTGAAAGCGAAGATAAATGTAACCCAATGTATTTGCTAATGATCATTAGAACAGGTCTTGTTGTACCTGGTTTTGCTGCACATTAAAAAAAAAGGGGGGGGCATCTAGGGGAGGAATGGAGGACTGAAGACATCTCTGCAAAAGTGGCACTCACGATTATGACTAACCTCACTTGCTAATCACTTTCAGAAATTGCTCATTAACTACTTTTAAGCTATTAGAGACCTTTGGAGTGACAAATTGGCAACAACATGGTAACCATAAACCATGGTTACAAAACCGCAACAGCTGAGTTTATACAGCATGCTAGGTAGATCAAAACCAAACAAACCTTAGCACCAATATGAAATTAGTTTATACATCATGGTGTGAATGCAGCATATAAGTCTTTACAAAAATGTGACAATAATTCTCATAATTTAAACATCTTAATCCCAATATTAATTATATAAATTTTGCTATATAATATATAGCATATATTATAGCGAGTTCATAGATTTGGTGCAGTAATTCTAATCTTTAGCTCTTTTTTCTGTAACTTATAGGAAATATTATATTGGAATAGTTGTAAATCTCAGAGGTTTATATTATGCTGATCAATGACATAATAAAGATTTTGATTAAAGAGAAAAACTGCTCATTTCATCATACCTACTTGGTCTGCTTGTAGTTTCAAAGGTCCTGCTTTTCCTTTCTAATGTTACTGATTTCTGAACTGGAGTTGGACTGGACCTGACAATTTTAATAGAGGACTACTCTGGATTAATTAGGACACGTAGCTACCCTGATTCTAGATGAATAGAGAACCCAGAAAGTGGTTAAATTCAAATTAGTTTCTTCAACTTTCAATGACCTGAGTGTTGCACTTGGCTTTTGACTGATTTTAAATAATTGACTGACAAGGTGTCCATCACTAGAAGGCTTGTTTCATCACTACCCTTTCATTTCCGAGGTATATCTATAGGCAGCTACATATATTATTCCTTTCTAGTTCCCAAGGGGAAGCCTTCTCATATATTCATCATTAAAGAAAATAAGTCAGTCCATGAAATGGCAGGTTCCCTTGCTGCTGCTGCTGCTGCTGCTGCTGCTGCTGCTGCTGCTGCTGCTGCTGCTGCTGCTGCTGCTGCTGCTCCTCCTCCTCCTCCTCCTCCTCCCTCTCCTCCTCTTCCTCCTCCTCCTTCTCTATACCCTTTTTTACAGATTCTAATTTTGATACTGTAACATCCATCCGCAGTGGCACAAGGTCTATACAATGGCATAAACCTACTCCTGTATCCATCATCCCATTTCTCAAAATGCACCAACCACACTTGCTCTGGAACGATCATTAACAAGTGGCCAATTGTTAAGTTGCTGGGAATGTCCCACATAATAGCAGAAAGGAAAAGGAAGAAGAAAAATAGGAAAGAAGAAAGTTTCAAATTTTTCAAACTCTAGCCAGATGGAATTAGGACAATTGTTCTTTCGCAAATGTTGTGGAGATTAATGAGCCAGGAGAAAATAGAAATATAAAGGATTGCAGTTTCCAAAAATACAGCTGCAACAATACTAGAGGGACAGATCAGCTTTAGTATTTAATCTTACACCCCTATCTTGCCCAGTAGTTCTTTCACATTATTAGCATTTCAAAATATTACTTTATAAACTTATTCTTGCAAATCACATTTCTCTACTTAAAGAAATTAGACATTCATTTTAGCAATATGGTATTTGTGGATTCCTGCCTGGACTCCTATCAGGCACACATATCTCTTTATTCATTATTTATGTATATATTCTTCATATTAAAAAATAAAATGGAGTTAGTTTACTGTGAAACAAAGCTCCAGCATTTTGCATCATCTTTCTTATTTCCATATACAGACCTCAGAAGCATCCATAGAAGACAAAAATGGTGGATAGGTGTAGTCTGTTTTGTTTAAAGTATGCCTACCATCCCCCAGAAATGATAAAAGAAAGCTAGAGTGAGCGTGAAAATCTAAGGGGGCTGACTGTAAATTACCTTACTAGTTTCCTTTATGACAAATAAATGATTTGAAAGTAGTCTTACCCATTACAGCAGCCATTTTATGGTAGACCAAGTCTCCCTCAGAAACAAAAAAACTGTTTTCTGACAGCATCCATGGCATGCTTACATTTTCTTACCATATTTATGCTTTCCAAATTAATCAATGCATGGATGTCATACTTTTAATTTAATTGTTTTCAAGGTTACAATTCAGTGATTCATGGTCCCTTGATTTAACCTCTCTAGTTACCTGAATTAAAAGTTCTAGAATGTTTCTACTACATTATTTTGTTAATTAACTAAGATAACTGAATGAAATCTCCCTTCCCTTCCCTTCCCTTCCCTTCCCTTCCCTTCCCTTCCCTTCCCTTCCCTTCCCTTCCCTTCCCTTCCCTTCCCTTCCCTTCCCTTCCAGGGTTTAGGGTCCAGGGTCCAGTAAACCCATAAAGACCTCACTTTTGGGAGTCTGAAGGATGAGATGGTTCCTTCCTCTAGGGAAATGTTAGTTGGTTAAGTGATTTTCCAGATACTACATTTTTAGTTTTTGCTGTTGGATTGATTATTATTGCTGTTTTGGGATTCCTACAGTTTTATATTTTAATTCAAACACTGAATGAATGAGTCACTTATTGAATGGGGTATAAACTTAGCAAATAAATAGAACAAAAATAAATACATTTGCAGGTTATCGCACCACAGTTTTCCCTAATATGGTAAGGTGTACAGATTTTCTTTGTGTATTGCTGAAATTATTTCTTAAAATGTGTTTGAAATAATTTTTAAGCCAATCTTAAATGTGGTATCCTCCCATGACAACATGTATTAGGAGGAGGAGAAGAAGAAGCAGGAGGAGAAAAAAGAACAATTCAATAAGAAGACAGCCACTGAAAGTAAAAGTATCAGTCAGAAACTGAATTCAAGAAAATGTCAACAAGAAAACAGATTATCAGAGCCTTCCTGAAGGCTTCTCATTCTGGAGATGGACGGTCATTACTAACAATTCAAGAAGGCTGCCAAGACTGCCAAACATCCCTCCCCCCCCCCAAAAAAAACCCCTTAGTGTCAATAGAACTATAATTTCCAAATCATAGGTAGTAATCATTTCACTCTGTTCTGCTTTGGTCAGAGCTCTCTTTGAGAAATGTGTCCTGTTCTGGAAATCATACTTTAAGAAGGATTTAGAAAAAACAGGTTCAAAGAAGACCAACAAAGATGACCAGGGGCTAGAAACGGAGACCTATGAAGAGTGTTGAAGGAACTCATTATGTTTCACCTTGAGAAAAGAGAACTGAGGAGAGAGATTATGATATTCTTCAGTACTTGAAGGATATTACATAGGAGAAAGTTCTGTTCTCATTTGTTCCAGAATGCAGTCTTTGAAGACTTCTCATCCAGATGAAGATCCTGGTACTATGGAGCTTGCCACTCAATTTGATTTGATAGGAGAAAGTAAAAGAGAGTATGGGCAGAGTAATATTACTGGATAGAATGCTATCACTTTAGAGCATTGTTATTAAAAAGATGAGCATTGGAAAAAATAGTAGCAATACAGAGCATTCAAGCAAGTTGAGTAGGCAAATGGGACAGTCATAATAAATGGACGAGAGACAGACCGAGAGAGATTTTTCACCTCATAGATTCAAAAACATTTCTAAACTTCAGTTAAAAGGTGGGGAGCTAAATCTACCTCTCTTTTTTATTTACAACTGTTCCTAATAAGTATGCTTTTGTGTGAAGTTTTCCCCTGCATTCAGAATTTAATAAGAGACTCTCATTAATATTATAAAAAATTGAAGTTGGTTAAATTTGTGTATATAACATATATAATTATATATAAATAATCTTCCTGCTATAGTCTGTGGATGAGAGAACCACATGGATGATGTGTTTTAGCCCACTGACATCTATGTTTATATATATTTAAGAATTTATTATATTATTTAAGAATTTCAAAGTTCCATTCTGCAACATTTTTCAGTGGGCTACCAGCAATGAAATAATTAATAGGCAGAATTGCTTTCTTGTATTCTAGGAAAGAACATTTTCTTTCCTGCATTGTGATGGTGTATAGTATTCTACCATAACATATAACTGATGAATATTTAGCAAAGGAATTCTCTGTTGCAATCAAAATCTTAATGGAATAAGATTAATACAAAATTTACAATCCTACATTTATACTGCCATGTCCTTCTTATAATACATTCCTGACCTCAAGTGATATGTTTCCATGGGTCTCCTGTCTGAATTTGTATGTGCAGCAGGAGGGGCTGACATTAGTAATAATAATGTGGCACAGCAGTACAAGTTATCAGTCTTCCAGGAGTAATTAAATTATCTAGATTTATGTAGACCATCACCACATACTTTCGATTCTTAAACATGCTGCCAAGATCTTGGGGTGGATTCAAGCTGCATATGGAATAAGAAATTGAAGGTGGGTGTCCCAAGATGAAGGAAGCATAACAGATGTCCTTGTCCTACGAGTCAAAGGAATGCCAAAATCTTTTTAGCAGATTCTGTGGGAATTAGCTTAGCAGATATTATAAGAGGTTGATGAATACATAAGTAGCACTTTCCTAGTCCTAACCATATCTCTGAAATTGCTAGGACATGCAAGAGCCCCTCTGAACATATTTTCAGGCTCACATGGAAGAAGAGAGGTAGTTCTTCAGTAGGAAAGGCCAACTCTGATGGTTTGTACTGTATCTGGAAATCAATGCAAGACAGTGTAGTCCTTTCATCACAGCGGAAAGTCTTCTATTGGCTTTTATATAGAAGCCATTTGTTTTATAGGTATCTTCTATTCCTTTCCTTTTGAGAATCAATTAAAATTGGCCCCTGCAATGACTGTATCTATGCTGTACTGCCAGGAAAATATAGCAGTCTTTACAACAGAGGCAGAACTTTCCACAAGATCTGGAATGCAACATCCATGGTATTTTCCCATCACAGGGCAAATCTCTCTGCCCATGGAAGGAATGATTCAGTCTTCCTGGCACCATATGCTTTCATCTGTAACCTTACACTTCAAAAAAATGACAAACAAGTTAAAGCATTTTATATATAAATTAAACAGTTAATCACAAATTGTCTAGAAACATAATTCCAGTAATTAGCAATTATTATATAGAATGTATACAGAGTACATTAAACTAACTTCTTAAATATAACTCTAGGAATATGAAATGCAATTATATTATAGGCTTTTTCAATACCAAGGTGATTGTGAACTATAAGCATTGCTGAACTTTCAGCAATTAATTATGGATCTGTAACTTGGAGTTTATTTGAAAATCTCTGATTTTTCTGAGCAGCAGTTTTTGCTTCTACCATCATCTCTGTCTTGTTTGAAGTCCTGTATTTGCCTTGAAAATATATTCAGGAAAATATTAATTGGCAGATCTACCTAAAATTATTCTGAAGGCAATGTTTCATTTCAATTTTTCTGCTTGTTGACCAACTCACAAACATAATAAACAACAATCAGAGTATAGGGATCACACCATCCTCCAGAGCCCCAAACATTATCTGTCCCTTTATCTAATACTGGGAAAATCTATTATTGAAATAATGAAACCTATTATGAAAATATTTCTTAAAGATATTGCATAAGGTTGAACAAGGTGTTGACCTTGCATTTCACAATTTTTTTAGTGTTCTAATTATAAATTTATATATCCATATTATTCATATAGACACACAGAGACAGAAATTCTTTCATGCATGCATATACTTATGCTAAATAAAATAAAATATTAGCTGAGAACAAAAGGAATATTATACACTTTTCTGAAACCTAGTTTAAACCTTGGCATTAACATAAATGTGTTTAGAAGTATATTAAGACATTAGGTATGATGTAGCTGCTCTTGCCAGCCCTACTTTATGTCCCTAGACCTGGATCAAATCCAATAAAACTTTAATGTATTTTAATAAGCTAAGATCTCCTTTGAAAACCATGAAGGGAGGAAGGGGTGCATTAATGTCAACTATGTTTGTTGGATTGTGCACCAATACTTCTTTTCTGTTCCAGACAAAGAAAAATAAACTTTACAACTCAATGATTTCAGCAGCTGACTCACAGCTTTGACATTCAATATGTTCTCACATGCTGCTATTCCCTAGTTTTATACTCTGTGGAAGTTTTTGTAGAGTTGACAGCTGCTGTCATATACAGAGGACCTTCTAGAAGGTGATGAACATATGTCATACACAGTTTATTTTGACTCAATTTCTCCCTAAGGTGGAAAAATATGTTGTTCCATAACATTTTATTTTGAAAAATCTTTTAACTTAAGGCTGATACTCCAAGCTGTGGATGTTTGAATTATCAAATACATGCTCTAAAATAAGCAACTTGGCAACTGGAATTTTGGAAAAAAAATGAATATAGACCAGTTTAATTCTACCAATATTAGGATTAGTATAGTACTATAGTTGTTAGCACTGAGCACTAAGGATTGGCCAGCATGTCAGAGAATAGGAAGATAGATAGGAAAATAGATAGATAGTTTTGGAAAAATGGGCAAGAATATAAACGTTTCCCTTGCAATTCTGTGCTCTGTGACACACTGAGTTCTCATATTACATTTGGTATAGGATGGGCTGAATGACATTCTGATGGAGGGAATGGATAGAATGAGTCAGATCTGCTTTCTTCCTCACTCCTCTTCTTTATATTAGAAGATAGAAAAAGATGTGTCTTGTTCAAGAAGTGTTAAACTAATTTTCTGTGTCCCTGGATGACTGAGAAGACAGCACATTTACTGAGGATGTGTGTCAACTGAGTTCAAATTCTCTTCAAACATAAAATATCTAGCTCTGCGTTTTGAACTGCACCCTTTAAAAACAGCCCCACAACAAGCAGAGTTCTGTTCTTTGAAAGGAAGAAGATGGGCTCACTATACAGGAATCAGATCTCCTGCCTTTAATTTCTTTTGCTTAGTACTTCTTATTCCTTTTCTACACTTGGCATAACATTGCTTATCCATAAAAGGAATCATGTGATGGGCATTTATGTATGTATGTGATAATAAGAATATTTCCAAAATTTAGAGCTTTCTGTTGTTCTGAATGTAGCCAAGGATTCAAAATAGGAAATATAAGAAGACATTAGCAGAGTTGGGGGAAGCCCAAGGTTTTACAGAAGTATCCTCTCCCCTAAAAAACTTTTGACAATCCCAGAGAAGATGGTTCATTATAAGTGGACACAGAATGCTGACTGACTGTTGGGAGTAAGGGTAGAATAGAAAACTAGGCATGATAGATGCTTTACTCTGCACAACAGAGAAAGAGCTGAGGAAAGATAAAAAGGGAAAGACTTAAATTAGTGGGAATCTGACCTGAATGCCTGCATAATATTCCCCATAATAACTACTTCCTCATCAAAGAAATGCTGGCTGAGGCCTGGGAGGGTGTATTTTACTTGGGGGCTGGAGCTCAAAGCTTGCCTCATCAGATAATTGAGTGCTGTCCTGCCGCTGGGATGTGTCAAGTTACACAGAGAAAATGATGCTCTTTGTGCCCATAAAACAAGAGTTCAAGGAGGCCTTTTAACACAGGGATCATAGACAGAAAAAGTGGAAAAAATGTTTTCAGTGTCAAAATATGCAGAAGTAGGAGGGAGAGGTGAGTTTCCCTTGCTTCGTCTCAAATAATGATGCTCAGGATCAGAAGCAGGAGATGAATGTTGTAAAAGATCAGACAAAGGGTAATTAAGAGTGAGACATGACATAGGTAAAGGGGCTCTTTCTGTTGCAGAGGAAAACACAACCTGAGAAGGTGCTACAAACCCACTCCCTTTTTTTTTCCCCATTAAACTATTTCTGTTAGCTCTAGAATAATGTAGAAAATACTTCTTACTTCATTGTTTCATCAGATTGCATATATTTAACATGATTCTCCAGGAATAGGAATGTTAAATAATTCTCAGCTTTCTTTTCTGAGCAAAGGTCTAGGCTTTGGGGATTTTTTCCCCTCAGCCCACAAGAAAACGAATTCCATTTTGCAGATGGTTCTTGGATATACTTTGTGGGAAGTCCCATCATCTTTCCAATGCCAGGTATGGCTTTAGGCCAGGGGACTGGAAGATGCAAAATGATGAATAGGTTGCCAACACAGTTGCTGCTGCAGCACATTGCACAGCAATAAAAGATTAAAAACAGCCCCCTTCACCATCCCCCCCCCCAAAAAAAGAGCTAGGGGAAAAAAAGGTATGTTACTTTGACTGCTAACTGTAAGCCTAGTCACTGAACAACTGTTGGATTGTTTCTCATTTCCCCACAAATAAAATAGCAAGTTTCAAGGAGCCTTTGTTCCTTGCATGCAGTTCCTTTAATAGATTTTGAAAAGGAAAAAGACCATAGAAACAAAAAACGAGGTTTCCTGTTTTATTTTGCAAGATTAGTGATGCAGCCTACCTTACTGAGGCTATGTTGAGCATATTTCCAGCAGTTCACAGTTGTGAAGGACTTCCAAAATCTTATATTTGAAGGCTCTGTCCTCTGTTCGAAGGGCAACTGAATATGGTTTATAGCAGCCTTTCCCAGCCTGGTACAGTCTAGTTATGCTGGATTTCAACTCCCATTACCCTACTGGTTATGCTGACTATGAATTCTGAAATTAAAGTTTAAAATATCTGGAGGGCATCATGTTGGAGAAGACTGATTTAAAACTAAAGAAGCAAAACATGAGGAGTGTTGTTAAGACTTCAGCAACACTTGGACAAGATAATTAGGATGCAGAGACATCCTGAACACAAGGACAATAAGATTTTTTTTCCTTCCGTTTTGTTCCTTTGAGCCAGTCTTGACTCCTGGTTATTGCCTAGACTAGTCCCTGCAGTTTTCTTGGCAAGATTTTTGGAAGTGGTTTGCCACTGCCTCCTTCCTAGGGCTGAAAAGAGAGTGGCTGACCTAAAGTCACCCAGCTGGTTTCATGCCTAAGGCAAGACTAGAAGTCACAGTATCCTGGTTTCCAGCCTTATAACTTAACCACTACATCAAATTGGCTCTTACAATTATTTAAATTGAAAAATTATTTTTATATGTGTGTCTATACATATAAAATGGCATATGCACATTTTATAGAGATATTTTATCTCTTCTGTCCTCTTTTGAGAGGAGATGGGGCACCATAATTTACAGGCCACCATAATTTACAAAGGTTTTCCAAGTATATTAGCAAATCAGTAATGATACAGTAGTTGTAAAATTGCTTGTATACCTTTCCATTTTTTTTTGTAGTTATCTGAAGTGATATGTTTAATTTAAAAGAGAGAGAGAAATACCAAGAGACCAGAAACTAAGGAAAGACAGTCACCAAGAAAAAGAATTGATGTAAAGTAAGAGTAGATAAATAAGTGTATGCAACATAGTACAAAACACAATAACACAAAATAACAATAAAATAAAATAATAAAAAGAGTGTTAGATGCAAAGAAGTCAAAACAAAATAAAGCCAGGCCTATGATTAAGAACTTCTAAGTTTAAAAGACAACAGTGCTAAAATAGCAACCTGACTACTAACAACTGAAACACATCTGGAAGAAGATCATTCAGTCATTTGAAGTTCTAAGCCACTGAATTCACCTACCATCAATAATTTGGACCTGATCTCATCATAAGAGGGGCAGTGAAGGACATAGTGAATAATATCCTCCATCAGACTGACACTCAACAGGGTGCTTACAAAATCTCCCTTCAAGATATGCCAAAGGCATAGTCAGCAAGTGAAGGGAAGCCTTTCTCAGTGGGGCACTGGTAATATTAACTAGATACTGGGAGGGGCTTATATGACTTTTATAATGATGAAACCAAAATGAAAATATGGATGATTGTACTGCAGTAAGTATCTTTACTGGCATTCCTTTAAAAAAGTATGTTCCTAATATTTTTTTCTATTTCAAGAGCTACATTTTCCCAAAGAGGGTAAGGAATACATTTAAAGGCAGGTGATAAAAAATGTTGGTCCATTGATTCCCAGATGTGGAAAAAACAAAGTCTGACAAGGTGGGATTATTGGAGGTTTTCTAGTTTCTTAGTGCCCCAATAATTCAAGATGTACTCTAACAGGGATGGAAGGTAACACTACCTCCGTTCTTAGTTAAGCAGCAAGGGTGCCCTGGGGGAGTTCCCAAATCTTCCTTATGAAATTGTTTTGGACTACTTCTAATTGAGGGAAATTGGTATATCTTATTGCCCAGATTCAGAATACAGATACACTGAATACCCACTTCTAATCCTTTGAGACCAATCGTTCTTGGAATCAGATGAGAAGGGTATATATCCCCACCCATTTCAGAATAAATCCAGTCACCAAAAGTGACTAAGTGACAGTAAATCTGTTAGATTTTTCCATCTTTTCCTGTATGTGCATGTGTGTAAGACTCTGGTTGTGAAAGGTTTAAAACTGAACCTAGAAAAAAAAACTATGTTAAAAATTAGTAATTGGGCTTGGTTGTTGTAAAGTGTGGCATCAGGAAAGTAACAGAGTTGGTAAAGATGGGCCTTTACTAGTTGTAAAAGCCATGCTAAGAATATAGTATCATCAAGATCAGGTAGACTTGGAAAAGTTGAGTTCCACTAGTAGGTTTTTGCTATACAGAACTCAATTCATACATTCATGGAAATAGCTGTGAGATTAAGGTATAGAAGGGACTTATTCTTTGTCATTAATTTTGTTTGTAGTGACCCAAAGATTATGTCATACTTCATTTTCTGTTTCTTTTAATGGATGCATGAATAAGATGGTGCTTTCTTCCAAAATCTTTTATTGCTATCATCACAGCTGTATGTACCGCTTCTTGACTCCTCAGTTGCCAGGTTGTTCCTTTAAGTATCAAAAGGGACTTTCATTGTCAAAGTCAAACTTTTCAGCTGTTGTCTTTTTAGCAGCACACACTATCATAAACAGGCATCTAAAGGTCCAAATGCATTATATCTGCTGCATTACCCTGTCAGCTTTCATTGTCACTTCTCCTCCGAGATGTTAAGCATATTTGTTAAGGATGACCTCCTCTTTTCTTAAATGGAGGTTTCTGACTATTGCACAATATGTTACATGTCCACTAGCAATTTAACTGGCTCCATTAAATCTTTCTCATTTTTCTCTTCTATAAATATGACTGTCTATCCAATGCTAATTCAATGGGAATGAGATGAGATCTCACTAGATGGATTTATGACCATTTCCTCTGGCTCCTGATGGCCATACTAACCAAGTTATGCTGAATGATTTTCCCAGAGCTTCTTTCAAAAGTAGGGGGAAAAAAGCAAGTAGTTGAGGGAAAAAAAGATATCCCTCAGTTTGTTTGGGACAGTGCTGAAATATAAAAATCTACATATTTGAATATCATGATACATATAAATATATGTGATAAATGATAGTCAAGTCTTAGCTGTGAAGCTCTTATCATATCTTAACAGCTCATGATCATTCTACTCTTTGGAGAGTAGAATCATCTCCAGTTTGGTCATCCACATTGTATGTGATAATACTTAAGAGGCTGGTCATGGCTGGTCATGGTGGTGCTACATGGACACTGGCATAGATATTTTCCTTATAGACTATTTTGAGGAAATCTCAGCTTCATTGAAGAACTTAGTTGAAAACACATGGGGTTTTATATTAAAATATTTTCATATAGCACTTGGAATGTTTTTGTTGGACCTGTCTCCCTTTTTTGCTGTTTCTTTTGATCTTGCCTTATGTAAAAGCAGTGTTCTACTCTATGTGTAATTGAGCCAAAAAAAAAAAAAACCC
This sequence comes from Python bivittatus, assembly GCF_059951505.1. Classification (NCBI taxonomy): domain Eukaryota; kingdom Metazoa; phylum Chordata; class Lepidosauria; order Squamata; family Pythonidae; genus Python; species Python bivittatus. The sequence goes on from NW_028277098.1 coordinate 80,781,675, forward strand.
TCAAAAAGAAAAGGCATTTAGACAATGCACAGGTGAAAGTGAATGGCCATCCGAATGAGAGGACCTGTAGCATACAGGTTAAATTTGCTACTCATTTGTCAAGGAAAAAAAAAAGGGGGGGGGAGTGCATGAGAAGGAGAAAGAAAAGAAGGCAATGATTTTCAGAAGATTTTTATGTTAGGTACAGCTGCACTTAGAAACCTAAGTACAGATGTATAGACACACACTCTGTATGTATGTGTGTGTGTTTATTTATTTGTTGGAATGAATGAATGAATGAATGAATGAATGAATGAATGAATGAATGAATGAATGAATATATATGTATGTATGTATGTATGTATGTATATATATATTCATTCCAACAAAAATTGCAGATGAGACGCATTGTATTAATGGTATTATGTAACATGAAGCAGTATTTCCATTAAAAAAGCAAAGTTAACAGAAAATATCCTATCCAAAACCCTGATAGGTGAATCCTTGCATATTTTTAAAAAACAACCTTGTAACTAAATCTGCAATTTACAAATTCAGACAGACTAGTCATTTACCTACCATTAACATAAGACTGAGAAATCTCATAATGTTCAGGTTATCAAACCCTCATTCCTTTGAAGGGCACCATTTCACTATTAAGTGAAATAGGAGAAAGAGCTAAAGCATGCAAAAGTTATGCTCTCAACATGGTTATGGATCCCAAACCATATGATTGCAATAGTCAAGTTTAGTCATTGCCAATAAAAAATAGTAACGTTGCGATGATGATGATGATGATGATGATGATGATGATGATGATGATGACATTTCTTTAAGGAGATTAGAATGGATAGGAGCTTCCAGATCAGTAAAAAATCCATTGTGATTTATTCTCTCTGTTAGTCAAGAAGTATCCTGTTTCATTGCTTTAAAAAAGATATTCATAAACAGTCAAAGCAGTATACCTAAGGTTTCCAGGAACTTTCTCACCCAGGGAATGACCAGACATAAACAAACTTAGCTTCAATTGATGGCTGCATGATATGGATAAAAAAAAGAAAAAATGCAAAGTGAGCCTAACAACAAAAGTAACCTATCCTCTTTGAAAAGATCAATGCACAGTGTATCTCCTCAAGTCTCTCTCCATATTATCTGTCCAGTGCATGTCTCCTTACCCAGCTTTTCCAAGCTGAAGAGCCTCAAATATTTTCTACAAGGGGGATCTGCTCCACCACTTTAATCATTTGGAATGACCTTTATTTGCAAATTATCTGCATATCCTTCCAGGTATGAAGGTGAGGTGACCAGAACTATATGCAATATTCCAAACATGATTTGTTTCATTTTCTTTTCTTTCTAATAATTCCAAGAATAGAGTTTGGCTTTTTTTTATGGCTGCTGTGCACTGCATTGACATCTTCATCAAGATTTAACCCTATAAAAGACTGAGAAACAGCAGTGGAAGCTTCAGAAGGAAATTCTGCTCATGTTCAGGAATCTATCAAGCTGTAACACAATTTGAATTTTTGTCACCATGTTTATTCTTTATCAATGGCCTGAGCTTTTCAGTTAAACAATGATGTCCATTTCATTCAGAACAGGGAAAACATCTATGCTGCTTACTGGAAGGGTTCATCCCTTAGATTAATTCCTCTGCTTTTCTTTGCCATATAAGGTTGTTCTTTGCCATATAAGGTATTGGCTCTTTCTTCTCTTGGTCCCTGATCAGGATTTCATTTCACTTCATAAACCTTCACTTCTCAGACAAGTCTATGCATGCCAACAAAGCCAATGAGTTTGTTGGAGTTAACTTCAGTTCTGTAGATATAAAACTGCATCCATTTTAGGGCTAGTGGACCCAGATGAATCCTAGCTGACAGCAAAGAGATGTAGAAAGCTCTTTGCTGCCATCTGGTGGTATCCAGATTTTGGCAGCCAGATACAGTAGCCCTTGAAAATGTTATGCCTCAATAAACAATTTCTCTGGTTTTTTTACTTCATACTGAAATATATCAAAACCAGATTACAGATTAAGCATATTCTGTTGAAGGCCCCCTGTTAATTAATTAGGATGAAGATGTGTTGCAATTTCAAGTACTTCTTTTAGGATTCTAGCTATTGCTTTCTATCTCCTTGTTTCCATTTCTTCTCTAACAGCCAGTCAAGTCTGTGGCCACTGTGTCTGCTCAGCTTTATTAGACTTATTTTGGGGATTCTTTCTTCTTTTAGGGTCATTTATTTAAAGATATTCTTTAATCATATGCCAAATTCTTGTTGCGATACTATCATTTTTTTTATTATAAGCAATGGCTCTGACTGCCAGAATATCAAAACAGAGGAAATTATTAAGTATACTTTTGAGATGGTGCTCAGATTTTGCAATCCAGGTTCAGGAATTTGAAAATGAAGCTTGAGAAATTGCACAAACCACTGATGACTTTTTTGGTTCCCCTTCAAGCTACTCAATAGCTTTGACGCAAGATAGGAGTCAAATGATCTGGAGTAAAGATACAGCCAGCGACATAAACAATCTGCTTCTTCTGCTTTGGCTTCAGTGCACTTTCAGTTGCTTGTGAGTGCAAGAGAAGTGGCTGCAAAGTGGCAGAGGCTATTCGGTGCATTACAATCCAAAGAGGCAGTGCAAAACATCAGATCTGATTCTGCCTGTGGAAGATAAATGAGGTAGAGTCCCCAATGCCCAAGATTTGGTCATCTCTTTATGAGTTCTCAAGTACCTATTAGCAGCTTTGATGAGTGCTAGGGGAGATGAAGTCTACCTTGAACAATGTTAGAAAGCTGAATGAAATCACTGCAATCTCCCAGAGGGAGAAACAGCCTGAGTTGGTTATATATATGCTATCCTTTCCCTCAATTGCCTGCAAGGTTTATATGAGCACTCCGGATTTTTGGGGGGAGGGGTGGTGGATGAGGTGGGGGAGTGGGGGAGATGTAAACACTTTCTCTGAAAAATCTCTGAAATATATATAGTACCCTCATATCTTGAATAACTGCTTTCCTTGCAGTTTTATGTACATCTCTAATATATTTTTTTCTATCTCTGCATGTTTCAACTATATTTTCCTTCTTTCCTTTGATTTTATACAGATGGAATCCCTACAAGGAAAAAAAATGGAAGGATAAGGCTTCCTTATATGTATTTATGCATGTAAGGCTAAACTGGAAGTCTTGGTTAGTGGGAAATGACTCTATTGATGCCTGCACTGATAAATCTGCACTGGTTGCCAACCAGGCACAGTATAAGATGCTGATACTGACCCTTAAAGCCCTAAATGGCTTACAGCCAGACTATCTAAGGCAGTGTTTCTCAACCCTGGGAACTTTAAGAACTCTTCATGGCTGGGGAATTCTGGGAATTGAAGTCCACACGTCTTAAAGTTCCCAAGGTTGAGAAACACTGATCTAAGGACTGCCTCTCTTGTTATGAACCTAACAGTTGTTAAGATTGACAGAAAAGACACTATTGAGGATAGCCTGACTGTCAGAGGCCTATCTTTCTACTAGGGCTGTGTAATTCTTTGTTTTTTTTTAAAAAAAACTTTCTTAAATTTTAAAATAGAAACAGTAAATACTAACAAAAATTAACATTAAAGGAAGAAAAGAAAAAGAAAGGAAAATTAGAAAAAAGAATGACCAAGGTCAAAAGTGCGAAAAAACAAAGAAAGAAAAAGAAAGATAAAAGAAAGAAAAAGAATTGACTTCCGACCCTCCTCACAACAGATATAAGTAACAGTATACATCAATCTCTTGCTCTAAGTTTACAACATAACTCTCATTATGACTATAAACCCATATTATTTCTAATAATCAAGTCCATATAACATAATTTCATTTTTTCCTGTTTCCCTCAGAAAGTCCAGAAAGTTTCCAATTAACATTACAATTACATAGTATCTTTTCTCAAATCAAAGGTATCAATTTCACCATCTCAGCCAACTCCATCAGCTTTACAATCCATTCTTCCGTTGTAGGTAATGCCATATTTTTACCTTTGTACGTATAAAAAAACCTTACTGCAGTTATCAGATATAAGAACAAAAATTCCATAAATTTAAAGCAAGTATATTTTAACCTTAGTCAAAAATAAGTCCACTTTATAAACCAACATCATTTTCTCTAAAAAAAAAAAAAAAAAGCAAATGAAATCTCTCCCTCTTTATACACAAATCCTTAAAACCTCATTGTTCAATCCTGGTCAGAAAAAGATCATGTTAATAACTACCAAAAACCTCAACATATGTATTAACCATAATCAAATAAGTTCACTTTGTAAACATTTTGTTCACTTTTAAAGAGTTTAATCTTTAATCCTTTCAAGTAGTGTCCCACAAGTTTGTTTTTTTAATAATAATTTTTATTTTTAAAAATTATCAGATATAAAAGATAAACCTAAAGTAATATAAAGTTAAGTTAAAGAAAAGAAAGAAGAAAAAAGTAAAGTGAAAAAAGTATAAGAAAAAAAGCAAATAGAAACAAGAAATGAAAAGTATAAAAAGAAGTGACTCTCAATCTCCTTTACAGCGCTTACAATCAAACAAATTTTCACACCTCCCTCTTTAAAATTGCATCATATTTCCCTTCATTATTCAACCATTTTTAATCAGCTAATCCATAAATCACCATTTTTTTTTCCATTTTCAGCAAAATGTCCATAAAAGGTTTCCACTCTTCAACTAAAGTACTTGCCATCTTGTCCCTGATCAGACAGATCAGTTTTGCCATTTCTGCTAATTCCATCATCTTCACAGTCCATTCCTCCATTGTGGGTATTTCAGTATTTTTCCATCTTTGTGCATATAATAACCTTGCTGCAGTCACCATATACAAAACCAATCAGTCTTCCATAGGGCTGTCCATAAGTCCCAATAGGAAAAGTTCTGGTTTTAGGATCTGTAATTCTTTGAATCTGAAGCAAAATGAGCTTTGGAGTACACACAGTGTGCATAGAGTGTCTGCCTGTAGCTCTTTAAAACATCATGTCTTTTCCCAGGATGACACAGAAAAAATGTGTTTGGTTTAAGACAGTGTTGTCCAAACCTGGCCACTTGAAGATGAGTGGACTTCAACTCCCAGAATTCCCCAGCCAGCCATGCTGGGAGTTGAAGTCCACTCATCTTCAAGTGGCCAAGTTTGGACAACACTGGTTTAAGAAGTCACATACAGGCATTATACGCATGCACCCTCCCCACCAGACCAAAACATCTTCTTGTTTTTTTAATCTGAAGCACTGCACAGTTCTACTTTCCAGCATCCAGGAGAGAACCAGTGGTTTCATCTAAATCGGGCAACAACATGTTCCAAGAATATATAGTTCATTGGATTCCCTTTTAAATATGAAAACTATCAAAGTAGTTAATAATCAGGACATACTAATGCATCTTAAAAAAAACCTATATGTTCAATAAAGATATATATATATATATATATATATATATATAGTGAGTCACAACATCACAATAGCACAAGGGTTACCAAACTTTGTGATCCTAAAATTTCAAATAGGATTGACTTTTCTCATCACTTTGATATAACAAATTCAGGGATCTGTTCTGCAAAAAAAAAAAAAAAATGCAATTTAACTAAAGTTAAATTGGCACCTTATGAAATGTAGTTTTTGGAAGGAAAGAATGACAGAACAAAAAAATCTTCCATGTAACAAATTCCTTGGATCTGGTTTGCCCTTCTCGGTAATAAAAGGCTAGCAAATTTGATCCTGATTTCTTCATTCAGAAAACTGAAGACATAAGGAGAAATAATTTGGTACCTCTTTGGAGTGTAGATGGTGAGAGTATGAGTGCTTAACAGAAAATATTTTCCTTATTTATTCCTTATTTAATTCCTCCTTTTTTTTAACATTGCTGAATGGCACAGAGTCACTGGGTTTCTCTTCCCAGTTTTCCTGGATAGCCACCTTCTTCAGGCAAAGCAGGAAAAAATTAACCTTTGGCTTAGCTCTTAAGTGTGCTGCAGTTTAGCAATCAGCTCTCACAAATCAAACTATGGCATAGGGCCTGGATATCTGAAAGACCTTGTCTCCAATAGTTTCTGCCCTCCCAGTATGTTCTAGCAGAGTGGGTGACTCCAGGTCCCCTCCATTAAACACTGCCCTCTTGTGGGGCTTAGGAAGTGGGCCTTCTTTGTTGGAGCCCCTGCCCCCTGGAACAGCATCCCCCAAGAGATAAGGATGGTGGCCTCTCTTCTGGGGTTCTGGAAAGCTTTGAAAACCTAGCTTTGGTCCCAAGCCTGGGGTTGATGTTTATTATTTGTTTAAGACCCCTGTTTTGTTTTGTTGATATTGTTGTTTATTAGATCATTTTAGTCTGGGCTGTCTGATTTAAATACATACATACATAAATAAACTGAACCAGCCACATGACGACTCTGGAGAGGGCCTTCCTTCTCCTATGTTAGGTTCCCCACTCTCAATTTTCAGAAAAAAATATAAATATACATCCCCTTTCACCACACATTTGTTTCATGATTTTAGAATTTATTTTAATTTATATTTTTAAGTTTGTATAGTCTGTTAAAAATAAAACAAGACTTTACTAAGCTGTTTGGAATGCTTGCCACAACAGAAAGGTGGGCTATACATCAGATAAACAAAGTAATGATAATGTCACCAACTGCAGAATAATAACCAGTTACAAAAACATACTTCACATGTCCAGTTCTTCTTCCTTTCTTCTTTGCATTTGGTGAATGAATCATCTAAAATCTTCAGATATAAGCCACAAGCCATTTTTTGCATACCACCACTTGAATTCCTAAATAGGAATTCAGTGGTGCCATGCAAAATCTTCTGTGCTATAGTTAATAATTCAGAAGACTGATGACCTCATACTGTTTGATATCTTCATACTTTTCTAAATACGTCCAGATTAACGTTGGTACCTCTGACTCAACACTGAATATTCCATGGATGGCACCATAATGCCAAGGTTTAAGCTGGGCTTTAGAAAAGTGCATGATATTTTTTTTCCTCTCTGCCTATAGTTTATTGTATTAGAGTGTGTGTGTGTGTGTGTGTGTGTGTGTGTATTATACAAGGTGAATGGCTAAGAGTGTCTTGTGTGAATATATGAATAATTTGGAAATATAAATTTATAATTAGAACATTAAAAATGGTGAAGTACAAGATCGCCACCTTGTTCAACCTTATGCAATATCCTTATTTTCATAATAGTTTCATTATTTTAATAATAGCAAAATGACTAAAACATGAACTAATCAGGAAAGCAGAAAAGAAAAGAGAGAATAAAAGGCAAGGAGAGTATGATGTGAATGGTATAAATGCCATAGCAGACATAGCATAAAAAAAAAAGTACATATCTTCAGTGCACAGTTCATATCTTCAGCCTCAGCCCTCTGCATGTAAGAAAATTAGAAGAATCCTGCTTATCAAATGAAAGGCCTTTCAAAGCTATCTTCTCATTTCCCATACTGGCCACTAGCTGCCTCTTTCAGAAGTCCACAAGTAAGATGAACAAAACATATCTCCCAAAAAATCTCTATTTTACAATATGTAATGGGACCATTTTTTTAAGTGACACTATCATTTGACCATTTCTGTGAAGTGGAATACAAGTTAGTTAATAAAACATATGTGCATACAAGAAATTAATTGGGGAAAAGATATGGGGCTGTCTGGAAGCCCACTTGTCCCATTTTCCTATATACCCAACTAACTTCTAGTTATCTGCATATCTGCATATCAGATGTGAATATCTGCAACTATGCACTTAAAGAGCTCCTATAGCAAGAAGGCTGACTTACCAGGATTCCTGGTAGTGGAACCATAAACTTATTTTGATTATACTCTATGCATTTTTACAGATCTTCACACTGAATGTGCCTCAATCTAATAAGAAGCCATCTGTACAGGGATACTAGATGTCCACATCTTCTGACTGACTTAGCAGTAGCCACGTGAAAGAAAATGTGCATATCTCAGCAGGGTAGTTACAATTACTTTCCCAGTATGAATTTCTTTTTCTCTTCCAGGGAAGTCCTCTGTGAACTCTCTTTTCTTCATAGTGTAGCAAGCATACTGCTACATCCTGAGATAATTTACTGTAAATTATGATTTAAAACAAGAAGATGAACACTGAACATGGGAAGAAACTTCAAGAGCAATTACTCTAATTTTTCAACATGAAACAGAAGTTTGTCAAGAGCAAGACTTGAATCTTTTAGTGATTTCATTAGCTTTTTGCCTCAGGGACCTGTGGAGTGTGGGTCAAAGTACAGAACTAAGAAGCAGAAATGTTCAGCTAAGTTTTTTTCAGCCATTTTCCCAAAACCAGACTCAAAAACTTTTCATATATGACACTAAAAGAGCAATTCTTTCATGTTTACTCTGAAAGAAGCCCCCAGCTTCCAGTAATCTTTCCTCCCTTGTGATCATGATTAAAACTGCAGTTTAAAAGTAGTTCTTACATTCTTCTAAGTAATTTATTAACTTTAAAAATTAGCTATACACAGTGAAGCCAGGTTGATCAAGGTGGTGGATTAGCAGCAAGGAACCTGGGTTCTAGTCCTATTTCAGGCATGGAAGCCAGAGGGGTATTTCTGGACTGGTCATTCTCTTTCAGGCTTAAGAAGACAACTGTAAACCACTTCCAAAAATGTGTCAAGAAGACTGATTGGATTTGTCCATGTAGTTGCCAGAAGTCAAGACACCAAAACAAACAAAACAAAATAAAGCCACTCTCACTGTGGCAGTGAAATTGGAAAAGATTCATTTTTTTTACCCGAGAGACATATACCAGAGTCAGACCAGTGTTCTGCAAACTTGCTGGATTATGGGATTATCTCTACCAACTTTGGGGGGGAAAGATTAGAAATATATATATGCTTGTTATTTACTTCCTTCTTCTCTTGTGGGATATGTACGTGTAATAATTTGGAACTAGAAACATTCTAGTGGCTTCTCAATGTAAATGTTCTACATGTGGTGAGTCCTGGCTCCTCTGCACTCGCCTAATAGCAAGACAATATTTGAATAAGCATGAAAAGAATCATTCCTTCTTATGCAAACTAATTAAGTCTTACTGCATTCCTGGACATCATGTTTCAACCTTGAATTTACTCATCTGGTCTGGTCATTTAGAGAGGACTGTTGCTATTGTAAAATAAGTAACTAAGTAAGTTAGTTAGTAAATATCAATGGTTGACCTCACAAAAAGATTGTATATGTTATACGTATACAAGCAATTAACTTGACACCATCTGCACTTTAAATTTTGCTCTTGACCCCTAATAATCCCCAAGGATGGAAGAAGCTTCTGTTTTATTTTCTTTCCTATTTGGTTAAAAAAAAAAAATCAGGAAGAAGAAAAAGGAGGAGGAGGCATGCAAAATTCTTAATCGCCCACACTGGCCAAATTCAATAGATTCAGGATACACCAGTATAGAAAAGATTATATTTTCCTGAGCATTCCTTCACTGTAGGCTATCAGGAGAGGTAGAATTGGGGTGGGGAATGGAAAACGTGATTCAGCTACAGAAACCTGGTTAATTACAGAAGGATTCAAATCCACATTTTTAACAGAAAAGCATTAACTTATGGCTGAAACTAATAAATGTTGCTTGAAATACATTGAAATATTAACTGACAGAAACATTTGAATATTTGGGTATTCAGGCTATATTAATGTTAGGTGTTAGCACTTCTAAGTGTTAGCACTTCTAAGGAGTGCTTTACTGTAGTAAAGGTTCAAACGAAGGACCTCCTTGAAGCTGTTTCACAAAACATTGTGGTCTCCTAGCTTCTAAAGTGAAGCAAAGCAGTTCCACCCCCACCCCACCCCCCCATTCTCATGCAAGCAGAATCAGTCATCTTTCTGTGGCCAGTAAACTTGTTCAGTTCCCATTAGCCAGTTTTCGGATCTTCCCAGTTATGGTTCTTTTCATATTTGTTTTGTATTTCTGCAAGCTATGGAATTCCCCTGAATTTTATAATACTTCCCTCTTGCATAGTACCATTTTGGCTACATAAATTATGGCATTCACAGCCTGAGCACTGAAAATGGAGGGAAGAATGATTCATTTTACAATGCACAATATTCATTCATATCTGCATTCAGCAGAAAGAAACGTACATAGAATATACCTGATTTCTAGATGCAGTCATTTCTTTATCTTGAAACTGCACAATAAATCACCATATTTCTCCCCATTAATTCAACTTACTTTTCCTGTGTGCAGCCCGGATTGAAAGGGCTAGTCATCAAACAGTATGTTGTCTTGGGACCTGCTATAACCCACTGGAGTCCCTGCAGGACACAAGAGCTGTGCTAAGTGGGCTTCAAAGGCAGAAGGCCGAATGAGGTGTGACAGGAAACCAGCACCTTCTAACTGGTTCACTTCAGGCTAACTTTAAATAAATTGCAGCTCTGAGCTGCTTGGACATTGACAAGAAAACTGTGATATTTGCAGCTTTGCTACAGAAAACCGTGGCCTTTTGCAGCAAGGATAGAAGATCAGAGATAATGTATTTTCAAGTAAGAGGACTGTGTCAAAAAAGAGGCAAAAAATCAACTTGAAAAATTGTGCATTTTTTTGTTCTCCTGGAAATTTGGAGAACAAGGTGACACGGTTTTTGTACTAATTGGAGCTCCAAAAAATAAAAAAGCTCCATATTTTAGGGGCCATTATGGCAAGATGACATTAATTTCCAAGGCAATTTGTGTGTGTATGTATGTATGTATGTATGTATGTGTATATATACACACACATGCATACATATATATGTAGTACAAAGTAATTGGATTCCAGAGGCTATCTTCTTTTTAAAAATGATTTCAAATTTCAATTTGAAATTGAGATATTGATTATTGATTACTGATCAGGATGAATAAGTATTTTGGCCTGAGGAGCACACTTTACCCTTTCCTTCTCACTGAAGGGAAACAAAATATTTAGACTTCTTTTTAGATTACTTTTTTGGTGGGGGGAAAATTGGTGCATTTTGCCTGATAAGGTTAAAATGAATATGCTAAACATTATTTCAGTATTTTTACTCTAAACATATTTCATTTTGCCATCAAATTTGAAGGGGGTCTGGGAAAACAAAGTGAATACCAGCAGGGGGCTGCATGTAAACAGTTTTGCATGCATTAAAAAAAAGTGGAGCCTTATATTGCAAAATTTGAAGAAACGTGGATACAAAATTATAACCATGATTTACTTGTTTGTTGCTTGGGAAGTATAAATTAATTAAGCACACTGTAAAATCTAAATTAAATAAATGTTCTCTCATCCCACAATCTTGGAAAACTTTGCCTTCTTTCTCATTCATTATGAGCTGTTGCTGCTGTTCTATCACTGACCAGACACAGAAGAAGAAGGGAAGGTAGAATTCTTTCTCCCTTATCTCCTGCATCCCACATGTGATACCATTTCAGGTGCAAGAAAACTATCAAATGTATGGTTTCCCTTTGGCCAATAGAAATGGCTTGAACTATTCCTTCATTGGAGAATTATGGGCATTGGTATCTATGGGAAGAATGCAAGGGAAAGTGTAAGGAGGGGTCAAATGATACCATCATGTCATCACGCAAATGACACAACATAGTATTTGCATAAAACATTATGACACTAATGTTACAATAATGGTGTCATTTGCATAATGTCATCATAAGTCTGTTATGGACACCACTGGGCATGAATATACGTGGGTGGCAATGCAAAAATCTCTCAAACTGGTTTACTGCTAGGAAAAGGATGATTCATTCATTCTTCCATAAGTCAGGATCTATACTCTTTGGGGGGAGATAATCATCTTAGTTATCATCCAACCATATGCTCCAGTTTCACATGTCTCACAATTTTTAACAGTTGTTGGTTCTGCTGCCTAGTAATCCTAGTAGTGAAATCCCACTACATCTGGAGGTACCAAGTCAAGGACGGATGCCTTAGTGGAATGTAGGTAAGTACTTTAAGGTTCAAGTTATGAAGCAGAAATGCTGAGGAGTGCCAAGTCTGCTGGGGATTTTTTTCACTCCCCCAAAACCATTACTAAATCATTTTCAGATGTTCTCTGTGTATAATATGTAGAAGATGATGGCAGTGGAATACAAACATCTTGTTTTCCTCTTCATATTGTCCTCTGCTCCAAATACCTATGAAGTTTTCTAGCTTCAGAATACAGGAAAGAATAATCAAGAGGATCCCACCACTCAAGTTTAAAATGACCCCCACCAAGCTTTTTTTTTAAGGCTTTGGAATATGCACAGAAATTTCTCCAGCCAAAACCACTCTCCAGTTTAGCTGACCCTTTATAAATGCAACAAAATCCACTATAAAACCCAGCATGGCTAAAATTAGACTCCAACACACAAAGGCCTCAGGGGAAAAGAATGAAATAGTGCAAATAAACAAATGGCATGGGAAAAAATACAAACCTCACAGTGAGGGTTCACATCTCATCTGCCTCTGGAGATGTGGCTGTATGCAGGACATCCGCTGTTCTTCCCATCACTCTCTGAAATCTCATACATATAGGTCTTTGTTAACAAGAGTATGACTCAGAAAGACCATAAATGATGTAAAGCCACAGCAGAGTCGAACCCCAAAACCAACACTGTTTAGAGAAAACATGGTGGTGAGGAGTTTGGCTTACCAAATACTGGCATTGAAGCAAAGCTTGTTTCCTGCTTGGCTAGACAAGTTGTGTGAAAAGTTCAGAAGCTTTTAGTGTAGACTCTAAAAACAGATTTTGTGTGATAAATGAATGAAAATTAGGTCTGGTTATACACATTTGTTGTAATAAAGTCGATTGGAATTGGGTGGCTATAACAAATTTGGATAATATAAACAAAACTTTTAAAAAAATAAATATTGGTTGAAGCTACCCTGCCTCAGTTGCAATGAAACCATCTTAAGAAATAATACTAATCATAATCAGTGAAACTGACATGGTTTATATTAGAACTCAAAAAAGGCTCCTTTAATGTGAAATCAGTGTTTCCTTTCCTTGATTGATTGATCTTTTTAAAAGGTTATTATCTGAAACAGCTGTTTCTATCCCAAGACACTTTCCAGAAACAGCTGTTGTAATCTTACAACATTCTGGGTAATGTACCTTAACCTGTGGCTCTCTGGATGCATTGGGAATTCTGGGCCACCAGGCATCAGATAGGGGAAGATTGGATTAGTGCATCACTTGAACCCCATTCAGATATTTGGCTGAACATGCGGAGAGCCCAAATTGGGGAGAAAATGAGGCCAAACATGAAGGCTTCCAGGACTTCTCTCCAAACTTGTTTGATCTGGGACATTTGTACTATACCCAGAGATACCTGCCTTTAACAATAAAGCTGTCATATCATCCAGGGTAGAACTGCTCACGGGGTGAATTTTATTATTTATAACAAAAGACAAATACATTTCAAGGTAGTGGATGAAAGCATGCTAACATGCACTTGCTAGATTCACCATATTCTGGGACTTAACTTCAATCTAGTTTAAATTCTGTAAAAATAAAAGTAATGATTCCCTTGATTTGAGTTCAACTCCTGATAGTTACACAGACATGTCCATGTCATTTTCTTGGCAGTAATATAAAAAGTTTGCAACAGTTTGTAACTGTTTTCTTTCACAATGTTGTCTTCAATGTCTCAGTCTGGCTACAGCCCTGGAGTTTCCTGGGTTAGTACTTGAGCTCCCATATACTAAGCATGCTTGACCCTTTTACTTTCCAAACCCAGATAAGTCTTTCTGGGCAGCCAAGCATATTTTGGCAAGTAAACATAAAGTTGTTATCATGGTAACAACTGGTAATTATAGTATCCTCATTGGGATCAATACTCTCTGTTACGATGTTCATGTTTGGCTGACCATGTAGTGTTATCAGAGAATAAAGGATAATAGACTCCACACAATTAACCTAGGTTTTAAAAATATTTTCTTCCAGCTTTTAGTCAGCCAAGAGCCATCATGTGATCTAAAATAAATTAATCTAAGATAAATAGAAAGATATCACAAAGGAACAAACAAAAGGAGAAGAAGGAGGAAGAGGAGGAGGAAGCATAATCCACAAAACTCAAGATGGAAATCTATTAGCCTTAAAATTTTCTGCAACAAAAAGGTTTAACTTGTAGAGTCCTTGGTGCTCTCTGAGCTTATGTGAGAGCACCAAGCTACATATATTCTCTTCTCTTCTCATATATTCCTCTTGAGCTACATATATTCTCTTCTATAGGTTTAACTTGTTTGAATGCTAACAGGATAGAAAAAGATGAGACTAGGAAGCTTGTCTATTCGACCTCCAGACGACTCCTCCCAGCTAAACAGAAAACTTGTAAACTATTCCAATGCATAGTCTTCCATGATAAGAGAGAAATTTCAGACTTGGCTATCTTTCAAAAAGTGGGAAATTTCCAACATATAATATCACAACTATATCAGTAAGCAATCCTCTAATCTTCAATTTCCCATTTGTTTTTATGGATCATTAGACAGCCTCTAACCAACAGGCCCGAAAATGACCTCTTTCCTTCTTTGTTTATCCATTTTATATCCATCTTCATTAAAGAGGGAGAAGGAAAATTTCCGAATGTGAAATTTCAGTTGTTTACTTACTAATCTAATCAATGACAACTTATGTTTTTAGATTTATGACTTCACAAAAATTAGATCTATCTGTTTGCTAAACCCTGTTCTAGGGAGGATAATTACACCAATACAATCTGGGCTTATTATCTTATCCCTCTCCACTTCCCTTTATAACACAACATTTCCTGTATGTGTTCAGTGAAGCTGAAAATGATATTTTGATAATGGACACACAGCAAATGTTCAACAGGACTGAATGACAGTGTAAGATTTTATCAAGGGAAAGATCTGGCAAAGCCTTTTCTTCCCAGTTCCCAAGTCATTCATGTTGAGAAGGTGAAGTCAGGGATGAGGTGATTTAATATAACATCAAACTTCAAGGTAGTTCAGTTAGCAAATTATAGATGCCATACAGAATATTTAGTTTATCATCTGTTTACCTAGTGTCATTGGATTTGTAGCTCATTCCGTATTATAAACTTAGCAGGCAATTAAAAAGTCATATTAAATGTTTATTGGAATTAAAGTGAATGTGTGAAGAGAAAGTGACATTAGAATACCAAGCTTTTACCCTGAACCACATATTTTAATGTAAATATCTGCAGAGAATCCCCATGCATCTGGATGTTTTCTCCATACAAATATGGGGTTTGAATCACTCCATGCAAAAAAACAATAATAAAATCAAAGAACTGGGGAGTTGGAAGGGACCACAAAGATTATGTAGTTCAACCCTCTGCAAAGTGCAGGAAAACCAGTTACAGCATTTCTGAGAGGTGGTAATCAAGCCTCTTTTAAGAACCTCCAATGATGGAGAACCCACAACTTCTGTAAGTAGACTATCCCATGGTTGTACAGAACTTACTGTGAGAACATTTTTCCTTATATTTAAATGAAATCTATTTTTAATGCAGATTAAAACTGTTATTTCTAGTCCTGCTTTCTGTAGCAATGGAAAAGAGTTCTGACTGCAGATTAAAACTGTTATTTCTAGTCCTGCTTTCTGTAGCAATGGAAAATAGTTCTGACCATCTTTTCTATGGCACCATTTTGTGTCTCCCTTCAGTCTTCTTCTCCAGACCAAACATCACAAGTTCCTTCACTGGAATACATTAAGCAATACCTTGGAAGAGCCAGTCTGCTTGTCCATTCTACTCATTCAGAGAGGGCCTGCTGAAGTCCTCCTTCTCCATGAGTTATGTGGGGTATGGGTTAGATGGCAGGCCTCCTCTGCAGTTGCTGATTTTTTCAGAAACAACTCTAAGTAGTTGTATTCCAATGAGCCTTTGACTTCAGTTGATTGGCTGTGGAACACTATCTTGAGGGCTGGATTTTGTTTTTGTTCTTTTGGTGTGGGTGTGTGGGTGTGTGTGTGCGTGTTTGGCTTCTGATATTTATATTATGATGGGGGTTCTTTTTGCTTTTCAATGTTTTTGGATGTTGCCCAGAGTCCTCCATGGTTGGAGTGGATTATAAATATCAACCAATCAACCAACAACAACAACAACAAAATAACTCCTCCCCTGGCTCATGTTCTACTCAGTCTGCATCTGGTTCACATAAGTATAGAATGTATTCATATAGCATTTCAAAATACTTCCCAAAAAGATGCTCCACCAAAATCCACAACTGTAAAAATGCCCCATCCAAAATCCAGAATTGATGTACTGATTCTACATCTATCTTTCCATATTTATACATACAACTAATCCCAAGCAGGTTTTTTGATGTGTATACCTTTCCCCATGCAACTTCCCATAATATACATTTTATTAAACTAAAGTGAAGCTGTAATTTTTTTAAAAAAATGACAACCCTCCTAAATAATGTAGTGGTTTTGATGCCATTTTCTAAAACAAATACTGGCTGTTATGAAACTTTACTGGCAAAAAGTGACAGATGGCAGTGGATTCCACTGACTGTTGCTATCTCTGATATGACATTTTGAAGTAAAATACTATAAATAGTAAAAGACAGGTTTCTTTTATTTTCCTGCTGGCCAGCTAAGCATGATGTGTAATCTGTGTTGTACTCTTGGAAACCAGTTCCATAAACTTCTAAGGAAAAAAAAATTATTATATGCATTGTATAGATTACAACTGTCTTGAAGTGACAGTGATCATTTTGCTGATTATTCAGCAAAATGGTAAATAGATACCAGATATGTTTTACCAAATATGTTTTGCCAAATCAGACATTTAAAATAATCCTGTGCAATCTAGAGGAAGGGGTAATAAGAGATTAGCAGTAAAATCCTATGCATGTCTAACAAGCTCCATGGACCTTGCCTTCTTTCAAGTAAATAAACTGAAGGGTCAGTGAAATTATGAACAACGTTGAGGAAAATGCTATTTATGAAATCACCTTTTCCTCAATTACTAAACAAACTTCATAAATTAAAATTGATATCACTGTTTATCTAGTTCTAGTATCACCATAGAATTATGGTGACAGAAGAAATGGCATACAGTACTTAAGCCCTCTTCCACAATGAGACCCAAGGTATAGAATTCCTGCCTCAAAGTTGCTAGACAATAGCACTTTTCTGTCCATGGTAGATAGATCAATACTGCCATCAGAAAGTAATCTAAGCCAATCAGATTTTTGGTCATTGTATCTGCTTAGAACATCCAGGAATGTAAACCTGGAATACATGAGCAGTTTTGAGGACCATTAACCATTACATGAGCAGACAAATAATGTTGACAAAAAAGAAAAAAGAAAAAAAAAAAGGAGATTACCAATAAACAGGCTAGTGTTTTTCCCCCTATATGCTATGCAAATTTATCCATATGGCTACAGATGTAGCAATGGTGAGGGGGCTTAGAAAACAATTCTTTTACTGGCTTTTAATGGCACCAGATGTCCACATGGTAAGGAAGAAGGGGAAAATGTGATCGGAGAATGAATTGGACCCTGTGGAATACAAATGTAATGCCCAGCACTGTGCCAAAATCTCATTCTTTTTCATGGAACAACCTGCCTTACTATCCCTCAGCTAAGACTGAAAGATGGCATTTTTTTCAGATGTCATAATTCCTTTGCCATCTGTTTATTGGAGACCAATATAGTATCAATGTTGCTTATATCTCCCTTGAGAATAAAATAATTAGGAACTGTGTAACACTTTCTTTTATTAGTATTATTTTACTCAAAATAATTCTAAAACAAACAAAAACCCAGAAGCTTTTCTTGCGGGTGAAAGAAATGTTTGCTCATATTCCATACCAATAAAATAATTAGGGGCTTCCTAATAATATTTGTTGCTAACTATGCCAAAGTTGTTGCTAACTATCCCCATTTGAATATTAAAACAGGAATGCATATATGTTTATTGGGGCATGGGGAGATAAGGGTAATGGAGAACTGTATAGTTATTCTTTTTTAAAAAAATGTGACTTTATAAATGCTTAGATAATCTGACTCCATATTACTGATACCTCCATTTGCTTCAGAGCCAACATCTTCCTTAAAACTGTTTAGGAGTAGTTACCAGGTGTTTGTATGGATCTTTTCCTAATAATGGAAGCCATTTCTCATGACAAACTTTTTCAGGACTTATGTCAACTGTCCTTATAAAGGACCTATATCAATTCCTCTGTTTGGGGTTGGAGCAAGGTCAGGTTTTACTAGCTTTAGTTCCATTCACTCTCTTCTACCTGTCACTATCCTCTTTACACAGTAAAACAAATTGTGAGCTGCTGATGAGTACTTGAGGTCATTTGGTGGGGCCCTCAGTAAATGCACTTATGCCCGCCTCCCATTCCCCTTTCTGCAGCAGGAGACTATATAGCTGAATGAAATCTGTGAGATGGTTCAAATTCCCTAACTCAAAGGGCTTGAAAAACTATTCCCAGGTTGAGTCCCAGGTCTCCAGCCACTGGAGTTGGAATGACTTCTTCCTGAAACCACAGAGAGTCATTTTTCTCAGTGAGAAATACTACTGATCTTATTGGCGATTGAGTTTTTTCCTAGCTGCAGTGGTTTAATTACTCTATTTGCATTTATTATTAAACAGTAGACTAGTTTCATTATTCACTTATTTAAAGTATGGGTATACAACATGGGGCCTAGAGACCACATGTCTTCCTCCAGAACTTTTTGCATGTCCCTAGCTCCTTCCTTGCTTTTGGTAAGATAAAATATCTTTTAGGTAGAAGGAGTTGCAAAGAAGAAGTGAAGCAATTAATGAAAAAATGAATGTGGCTTTGAAACGTGGTTTGTTGTTGTAGTTATTGTTGTCACTTTTTTACTTTGGGCACAAAAACTTCCTTCTTCAACTATATCTATTTTCCCCACACACCCACCAACACATCTTCTTTTCCACCAATGCCCTTTTTTTCACACATTTTTTTTCAACTTATTTGCTTTTTGGGTTTGATACTGCTTATTTTATTTTCCCAGCATTTCTCAGATGTTGCATTCAGGCTACCAGATCCGGCCTGTGCAAATCTGGGTGACCGCTAAATGATAGCAAGAGAATCTAATTTTTTGCCTAACCTCTTGTGCTCATTTGGATGATTGCAGCTCTGATCTGATAGCCCTATCTCTCATCACCTGGAGCAATTTGTGAGAAAGAAATGGTAGCTACCATTAGTGACTCCATATCGGCCACCCTCATTTTCCCTCAGAATGCCACACATTTTTCTTGTGGATAACTGGAAGAATAAAAGAACCACCACTCGGGAAACAGCCACCAGAATCAACTACTATTTTTCCTGCTGAGGAAAGATAAGCCTTTTTCTTCTGAAGGACAGATTAAAGGAGAATGGAATAATAAACATATTTCTTACCCATAGTCCATTTCAGTTTATAGTTCATAACCATTCATTATAAAATAAATACACGGTCATACTTGGGTATCTATGGAGGGGTAAAAGAAGTCAAGAGGGTGGTTGGGATCATCCAACTGAAGCCCCGCCCATTGTTTACATGTACATTAAAAGGGGGCAAGGCTTTGATCACCCCGTTATAACCACCATCTTGACTTCTTTTACCTTCCCTGTGGATTCCCCTGCTCCTACTCAGAATTCCAGGGACAGAATATGGGAACATCAGAATGTAAAATGTAATCTCTGCTCCTTAATCTTAATCCTCCTTTTCTTCCAGATTCTATAAGGCATCCATATAATTTCAGATAACTTTGGCATCTGTTGCAAACATTCCTCCTGAGCTGTAAACAGACATCAACACCATCCCTTTAAAATTATTCTCCGCTACCAGTTGTTTTACTGTAAATGCATGAAAATCAAATAACTTTAGTAACCACATTCTTTCTGGGTATATGCGTGTTTGAAAAACCACTTATTCATTTCCCCAGTTTGCATTTATGTCCTCAGCCAAGTTTGCAAATAGCAACTGAGTAAACAGAAGAGCACATCATAATAAATATAACCTGAGTTGCGTCTAGAGCTTAGAGGAATGTGATTGCATTACAGTAACAGAAAATAAAAAATGTAGGCTGTACTACTAGTAACTAAGGAAGTTTACCAGTTTATCTTTTAACTGAAGCACATGTCTTAAAATGTCAGTTCATAATTTTGCAACAAAATTTATAACAGCCAGCAAATACTTACTAGACAAACTAACAAACAAAAGTTAAGTACATTGAGAAAAGTGGTGATATCCAGCATCATAGAATCTAGCCTATCTACTCTGACAGTAAACTGCAACAATATTGGTACCTTTCCAGTATGTAACTAATCAGAAATGTGGCCAAGTGAGGATCTATTGCAGGATTGGACAATCCAAGGCTTGAAGTCACAGGAGTTTCTAAGGTTACATTTTTGAATTGCCCTCATAACCAACTTCAACTGTATACACAATTCGTAGCAAGAAATAACACAACCTGTTACTTCTGAAGGACAGATTAACAGGTGAATAGGATAATAAACATATTTCTCACCCATAGTACATTATTTATATATCTTCATTCCTTTCTATCCTTGCCAACATCGTACTATGTCAATATACTGCATCATCCAGGATTTTTTCTTCTTCTTTGAGCTTCTCACCATTCGTTTTTCCAGGATCTCATCAAGTCCAATCCAGCTTTTCTTTCCCCCTCAAGTTTTAACCCATGTTCTTTCATATTTCATATTTATTTATTTATATTTCAAATATGGTCACTGCCCATCTCACTAGGAAGTGACTCTGGGCGGTTTACAGTAAAAACAAAAAATAAATATTAATTAAAATTCAATAAAAATACAAAAAAACCATATTCATACATAAATAATAATGTCTTCCAAGGTGCTGCTGGTAGATAGGATATTAACATATAGGAGGATCTTCAAGGTGCTAGCCACCCCCAGGGTTGGTTGTTTTGCAACTTGATCTTCATTCATTCTCTCTTTATGATTAAATGACCTTAATATACTTCTTTTCAATCTGCATCCGTTCTTCACCCATTTCATCCTTGACTTTATCTCTTCTTCTTTTGCCATACACCTTCAATAACCCATTCCCATTTCATTCAGCTTATCTATATATTTCTCCCAGCATACCAGACTCTCATTTCCATACATGAAAATACCAGAAGCACTTTCTTATGCATAGCCATTTTTGCTTTTTTCAACAAACATTCAATCCTCACAAAACAGCACATGCTGGTTTTTATTTATGTTATGTTATGTTATGTTATGTTATGTTATGTTATGTTATGTTATGTTATGTTATGTTATGTTATGTTATGTTATTATGTTATTGCCTCTTACCAACATTTGCGTGTCTTAACATTTCTTGTTACTTATTCCCAGCTTTAATAAATGTTTAACCAAAATCCAAGTTGCAATAATTCACTTTATTTCCCCACCAACACTATTACCCTGATCTCTGCTACATTGTCAAATTCATACTACATATTATTGCATTGTACAAATCATACAGGTCCTCAGCCAACAGCACAGGATTTGGGCACACAAAAGTACATATTAGTTCATGTCATCAGCCAACATACCTCAAATAACCATAAGCATTCCTTCTATTCTTCTATTAAATAACCAAATGAGCATCACACATGTTGTCTTTCTCTGTTCTCAGTGCTGAATAATTCACTAAGCATTCCATTCATTCTCACCTGTATTTGCTTTCATCATATACCATTCTTATCACATTCAGAATTAACCTTTAATTCCATACTTGCACAAAGTGCTGCATAATTCAAGCCTGTTCAGTTTATCATACGTTTTCTCTAAATCAACAAAGGTACAATAAACCTCTCACATCCATACATTTCTCATTGGCCTGTTGAAGAACAAACATTTGGTCTGCACACCCACTGCCCAAAATAAAGCTGCTCGGTGCTTGCACTTCCCATATTTTGCCCAGTGTCACTTCTCATATTCTTTCAAACAGAATTCTGCCAAACCTCTCAGGCATACCTAACCAACTAATCCCCTGTAGTTTTTGTATTCATTCTCCTATCTTTCCCTTTGTATAGGGAACAATAACAGCATTCTTCTAACTGTAAAGCAGAGGTGCAACCTCCATGCAAACCTTCAACAAGTCACACAGCCACTCCACATCCAAATTTTTAATTGTCTCCAGTTACACCAGCTGTATCTGCACCCTTATCCTTTTTTGCAATGTTCTCACAACATTTATGACTTCCTTTTCATCATTTTTTCTTAGATACCAACATGTATAGCATTTGTTTCAGTTCCACTCTTTGACACATCACTATCATTCTCAAACAACTCTCTCAAATGCTCTTTCCAGCATTCTCTCACTTCATTTTCTTCCCAGATTATTCCATTGTTTTTATTTTTAATTTTATTCACTCTTCTGGAGATTCCAGGCTTAAACTTCTTCACTCACTTTCTGAACTATTTACTATTTCCATCAAAATCACTTGATATTTTCCCTCCCTCTTTTAATCTTAACATTCCTTACTCTCTTTTTGTAGCTATCTTTTTCTCTACATACAGATTTTATAATATTTTTTCTCAACATATATTATCTTTTTCTCCTCCGGAAGTCATCACTGGAGGTTTTCAGGTCCAGCAAAGGTTGGACAGCCATTAGTCTGGGATAATCTGAGGATTCTGCTCTGGGCTAGAAGTTGGACTAGAAGACCTCCACAATCCCATGCAGCCCTATTATTCTATGATTTTTGGTGGAAATTTTGGTGGAAATTATCTCATTGGGAGGAGAGGGCGGTCATCCCAGCCTCTTCCACTTCATTATTCCTCCAAGCATTCCCCCCCCCCCATATTTCCCTTTGGAGTAACTCCACATATTTCCAAGGCACATTAACATAATTATTTTCATTCTACCTTCTAAAACTTCTGTCTTCTAAACTATCTTCTAAACTTCTAAAATCTCTATCTTCTAAAACTTTTGATTCTTTTGGGAGATGAATGTAACTTTTTCATACAGGACTGATACAGTGGTACCTCAGTTCACGAACTTAATTCGTTCCGTGACTCTGGTTGCGAACCGAATTGGTCGTGAACCGAATCAAATTTTCCCATAAGGTTCAATGTAAATACGGTTAATCTGTTCTGACCCCTCCGAATTTGGTCGCGACCCAATTTAGATTGCATCCCGAATCAAATTTCCCCATAAGGTTCAATGTAATTACGATTAATCCGTTTTGAACCATATGTATTTTTTTAAAAAACCCACAAAAATATGACACAAAGTACAGTACGAAGAGAGAGAACACTAACCTTGCTCGAGGCGACTTCTGGCATGGAGGACAGGAAGGCGGGTGGGGAGGCGGTTATTGCTTGGAGGGAGAGTCCCCCTCCCTACAGGAAGCCATGACCACGTGTCATGGGAGGGAAAATGGCCGCGGATCCTGTTCGTCACCTGATGCGGAGTTCGCGAACGGAGGCAAAATTTTGCGACCGGAGCTGTTTGTGAACCGAATTGTTCGTGAACAGAAGCGTTCGTGAACCGAGGCGCCACTGTACTTCCTTTTCTTGCAGTCATTCTACTTTCGCTTTCATTTCTTTCACTTTGTTCCTTTTCTTTCATGCATGTTCTTCCCCAAGATCCATTCTTCACATTACCAAAAAAAAAAAAAGTCTGTCCCACATTCATCATTTTGTATCCTTCATTAATTTTCTCCACCTTTCATCTTAAGCAATCAAATCAATCATGTTTTTAGATTTATATTATTTTGCTATATATACATGCTTAAACTATGTACAGTATTCAGAATAAACAGATCTTTTTCTAAGCACATACAGTACTTACCAAACATCATTTTCATTCATTACTGGGTTTTGAAATGAGCCCATCATTTTTTCTGTGAATGTTTGTTTCATTCTCACCCATCTATTCATGTCACCTAAAAGAATAACTTTTCCTCTTGGATTCCATCAATTCAGAACGTTGCAATTTTTCCCCAAACTAATATCTGGCATGCATTGGTCGTATGTCCTTATTTACAGGTTTGGTTGTTGTTCAGTCATTAAGTCGTGTCCAACTCTTTGTGACCCCATGAACCATATCGCGCCAGGCCTTCCTGTCCTTCACTGCCTCCCTCAGTTCGCTCAGTTTCATGCTCATTGCTTCAGTGATGCTATCTAACCATCTCATCCTCTGCCATCCTCTTCCATTGCTAAGTGATATGGTCATTAAGCGAGACATCCCATGACTGTGATGGACTTACAACCTCACTTCTGCTGCGATTGTTAAGTGAGACATCACATGACTATAACTTGCAATTTTTCTGTCAGCTTCTCCATTAACTGTGCTTCTTGGAAGACGGCTGTGAAGCATGCAAATGGCAACCACGGAACTGTGGGATGCTGCTACAGTCATAAGCACCCACCAGTTGTGAAATGCCCAAATCCTGAGTCCTGGGTCCTCAGTGACTAAAGTCTAGCTGGCAATCTGGCATTGAGATGATTCAGATGTGCTTCAGAGAGCTTAGAAGGAAAAGGGTTACATATTGCCCTAAGTAGCAAAAATCAAGCACTTTGCTTCTCATCAGTCAGCTGACTAGTGAAGACCAGTTTATTGTTTACCCTTGCTAATAGAAGCAGAATGTTGGCAATCTGCAGTGGGTTTCAAGAAACAAAGGGGAGTGAAAAGACAGAAAGATGGTGAATGTATGTGAATAATGTATATGTAATATGTATGAAGGAGTATATGTCACATCTGTGTTTGGCCTGAACAAAAAATATTATTTCTCTCTTTAAAAAAAAAAAAATTGTAGGAAGATTGTGTTTGGGGACCTGTAATGTAAATGCAAAAACTAAATTAGTTAATGCTCATATTCTGTTTTTTTATTATTTTGTTTTAAATGTCCCCAACCCTACCCCCAAGAACAATGTTGTCAGAAAGCACCTCAGAAATAGAACCAATCAATCAGTAACACACACCACACTTCTGGGTGCTGCAAACTTCAAAACCGTTCCGTAGCACTTTTTATGTTGGCTGTGCAAAGACAAGGTTTTTGATTTCTTGGTCCAGACTAAAGTGCTCTGTGCTGTGGCAAAGCCCTTTTCTCAGAACAGTGGACTTCATGTGAGGCTGACATTCTGACTGCTTCTGAGACGGGTCTTGGCCCTTTGAATGGCTGCGTGCATTTAGCCTTCTGTAAAAACAGAAGAAACAATGCCGAAGTCTGTCAGGTGATTGGATTCCTGTCTCATTCGGAGCACTGACCTGTCCTGTCCTTTCAAACAAGGGAAGGAGAAGAGGGAAACAGTCGAGCCCAGAAATTCTGGGTAGCAGAGAGCAGCTCCCGTCAGTCTTGCCCTCTCAGCCTTTTGAACCCAAGGGGTGTCAACAGTGCCAACCACGAAGGGAAGGGACGCCTTCTTGAAGAGAGTTTAGGCTAGGACAGTTTGATCTCTCCTAGAGCTGTCTCGATGCTTGAAGTTCACTGGTTTTGACACACTTCTCCAGCTGCCGAATGAGAGGATTTACTTGGGTGAAATGTGGGCCCAAGGGGGATGTGAAAATCATATTCATAATTTGAAGTGACATGTGATTCAGGATTAAAAGGCTGCCTGGCAGAATAAAGAGCCAAGGTTATCCTTTTGAGTTGTGCTAATGCAAAAAAACTCCCTTTTTAATCCTGTTTTTAAAAGGCCTAGAAGGTTTCCAGCTGGGGCAGTTGGAGTCTAAAATGGAGATGTAGATGAGGAATCCCAATTTTTAATATTTGGAATGGAAAGGAAATCTACTGTAGTTGACTTTTCTTTTTCTTTTTTTGAATGGCAAGCACAAAAATTAAGCATTCTGGGTCTTTCCCATCAATTCAAGTGTGTATAGCACTTTCATGAACTTTGAATCAAGGAGGCAATAACATATAGGAAAGATGAAAGGAGAAACTGCTATCAAGAAGAAAGAAACTTTAGCTAACTGCTAAAGCAAAGGAGAGGAGTTACGTTTGTTGCTGAAACACACGCACACACATTTCTCCACTATTTACAATTCAATCTAATTTTGCTTGGTAAAAATGTAATTCATTGCATATATCCACATTTCCTCTCTGTTCTTTTTTCTTTTTTCTTTTTTATTATTTTTTTAGTTTTTGTTACACACTGTCACCTTGCAATTAAAATTTCTTATGGGTCTTTCTCTTGTGACTTGAAATTTTGTTTATTTATTTCCCCTGAATGAAAAATGAATTTGTGAAATGGCATGCCTGTGCTCACAATAAATATGATTGACAATGTAGGATAAGAAGATAAGCAGATGGTGTCACTTAGCTGGATCACAGTGTGTGGAATTAGCCATATTCAGGTTCTGCAGAAAGGCATTAATTAGTAGAGTTTCTAGAAGAAGAATAGAGGTGGGAAGGAAGGAAGGAAGGAAGGAAGGAAGGAAGGAAGGAAGGAAGGAAGGAAGGAAGGAAGGAAGGAAGGAAGGAATGAATTCTGTTAATGAATTGTAGTAGGCCAATCAACAGCCAGCATGAGTCATAGATCCAGACTGATATCACACAGATGTACATCTTTAATGCAGTATACTTTTAAATCATATATATGATTAATATATATGATTAAAAAGTATATATATATGGAGCAAAACACAATACATCCCAGACTGAGCAATATTCTAACTGATATTCCTATATTTCAATCCATTTGGGGTCAACTATTTTGTCTTCTGAAAACTTTTTGATACAACTCTAACTTTAATTCATTTTCTGGCTTTTTGCTTCCTCTCCAGCACTCTAGTTTCTCTTCATTCATATATATACTGGCATTGGGCAGAGAAGGACAGTACTTCTATTCATGCCCTGGCTTTAAACAAATTGGGATCTTTTTATTTTATTGCTTTTACTGTTCTTCTGAGCCATCCTGAGTTCTGCTGTAAGATAGGCAGCCATACATATCTTTTAAATGAATAAACAAATCAACAAACAGACAAATAAATAAAGTTAAATATGCCTTTTGAGTTCATCTTTTTGGAGCTGAATTAACTTAAGAACAGCTTAATGTGGCACTCTGGATTCAACTGGGATTACGTAGAGGTTACATTGAGTTTGGACACTAGAAATTGATAGCTAGCTAGGGTCAGACAAGGGGAGACTTGTGTTTAATACAGTGAGAAAGAAAAAAATGCTAATTAAATGGATTAAAATGACTGACTTTCTTATGAGAGTTATATTTAGTCTGTTTAAAGTGACTGGCACTAAAAAAAGAGAGAAGGGGGAGATTAAAAAGGGTGTACCTGCAAGACCAGTATTCTGAAGCAAAGGATAACTCAGAAAGGACTTTGACGATCCTAGAGTGGAGCATATAGAACAGAACAAAACACATCTTTATTCAGTCAATGACCAGCAAAGAGTGGAGCAGACAGATTTGAACCAAGGGGAGATCCATGATCCTGCAGAGCTCCCCATGGTTCAAATCTTTAGAAGGTGCAGCAGCTTTTGCTGGGGGGGGGGGGGGAGGACAACACTTCATTGCCATAGAGAGGAAAAGGAATCCTGGGTTTGAGAACTGAGAGGTTTGCTCTCAGCTCCGCATGATTCCTGCAGTCAAACCACCATTTGATGAGTAAAGCACAGAATTTTGTGGGGTGAAAAAAAACTTGTGGATTCAAAGAGAACCTTAATTTTACCATCCAGTCCACCTGGCTCTGTCTCCTAGTTTGTTGTCCAGTCAAGCTGTGTAATAATGCTTTGTGAGCTGTGTTAGCTAGCTGATCTAGCCTAGTAATTAATCTGGAAAAAATATTGAATCAACACACTTTCACTATTCCATCATTTATCTTCCTTCTCCTCCATTGCCATCCCAGTGCAGCTATTTTTAAAGTCATCTTTTAAGAAACTCAATCCTCAGTTATCTCTCCCATTAATATTATGCAATCAATAATAACAGTACTGTATTTTAGTCAGAGTTTGGTTCATTTAATTTTTTTTTTCATTTGTAATGTACATGTCCAGTCTCATCTTGTGTTTTGTGTCATCTTTTGCCTACCTGCGGTTAAGTTTTCTTTCATCTACATTCTGTTTGGAACTCTTTTAATTTCTTTCAATTGTTACCGTTATCAGCTATGTAGATTTTTTTGGATATATCCATATATGTACATATGCTGGTCAAAGACTATAAAAAAGTTTACTACCACTACGTTCTGTTCCTTTTGGATTTCCTCGTCCCCAAAGCCCCTTTGCCCCCTGACTTTAGGATGGCCACTTCGCTAATCACATTCCTGAAAGTAATGAAAATTGAGTTTTTCCAATGAGCCTTTCAGCTTGACGGTACAGCTAGATCAGAGATAACAGCTTGGGAAGGGGCATTAATTTATTTTGGATGCATGTTATGTCTTTGTTGCTGATATATTTTATGACTTTTATTGCTTTGAGGTATAAGGAGGCTAAAACCTTTGGAGGAGATAGCATACAAATTCATGTATGTATTTATGTATAAATAAATTATAAATAAATAAATAAATAAAAATAAGGCATGCCAGTATTCTAGTAATGTCATGTGTATGAGAAAGAGAAAGGGAGAGAGGGGCACACAATCCTTTCCATGCAACATATAGTTGCAGGCCAATTTGTGTCCATCATGTGCACCCAGTTTGCTTTGTCCTTACGATAAAACACAAAGTTCATTGTCTTTTCCCCAGGCTAGAGAACAGAATTCTCTTATTCTTCATTTTGCGCCAAATTCTGATTTCAAATCAGATTTATTTATTTATTTAAATTATTGGCCGCCCAACTCCAGCGGACTCTGGGCAGCGTACACAACTAAAACGAAGAAAAACATAAAAACAGCTAAAAACATTAAATCCAACAAACATTTAATTTAGCCCAGACTAAAATGATATCATAAACACCAAAATCAACAAACAAAACAGGGGCCTTAAACAATTAATAAACATCAACCCCAGGCCTGGGACCAAAGCCAGGTTTTCAAAGGTTTCCAGAACTCCAGGAAATTGGTCTATCTGCAAAGTGGATTATACCACAGCAGACATTTCCAAAGGTTTGGACTGTTCCCTGAATGGGATGAGGTGTTCTCTGTTTAATCCTATTTTTAAAAAAGAAACAATTAAATAAATAACTGAAAAAGGATTTGAGTTTACCTATCAGTCAATGCTTGCTTCAGCACATAAATCAGTTTAAAGCCAAAAGCCCATCCAAATCAAAAACATCTTTGCATGCTACCAGAGGGAAAAATAAGGATGGAGTTAGTCTGACCTTCTGCTTGCAAGGGATTCCATGGCATGGGGGCAACCGAACCAATTACACAACAGAATAATTTCTTGGAGCGCACCACATTCATGTAACATCCAGCTTAATCACCTGATCACCACATTTAGCAATAATCCTTCTCATTTCCAAGTATAATTAATAAGTTTTATTCCTATTCAATTCATTGTATACATTTTTCTCCAACACTGCATTAAAACCTAGCAGTTTCCCATTTTATCTGTTACCACAGCTTCACATACAACATTATGTAATTGTGTATTTCTATGTTTCTTTTTAAGTATTAAGTGCATTTATCCAGTGAATGATTTAGATTATACAGCAGATAATACATTGAAAAGAACTGCCAGCCCAACTCCACTCTTAAATGTTAAATCTGGCTTTCTCATAATACCTTGAAAAAGAAAAACTTTCACTACATTGATATTTCATGTCAAAACAACTTTGTTTGGTTTTCACCCTATTTTCAAATATTTATTTCAGTGTCTGGATTTAAAAAAAAGCAAAATGACATTCTGAAACAATACCAAATAAGTGAACAAATAGTGAATTTCAAAACAAAACAAAAACTTTTAGGAATATGATATTCCTAATGATATATCATTAGGAATAATATTGTTATTTTGTTAAAATAATAATATTATTTATTTTTCTTTCTAATCTTTTAACTTTCTTAAAAAAAAAAACCTTTTAAGTTTAAACCATTCCCATTCCACCACCCCACTCAAAAATATTTTTTCTTAAGCCTTTTCTAAAGTTAATTAAAAGAGTTGCTAATAGGAATAAAAAATAACACAGCAAAAGACTGAGAGATTATTAAGAAATGGAAATCTGAAATGTTCAATTTATTAGCAGTAATATTAGTATTAATATTAATATTTTCCTGCTTCTTATGTAAGGAATCATGATGTCGATTATGCAACTAAGCAGTTGACTTCCTGCATATGGTCACTTCTGTAGTCACTTTTGAATATTGCTGAACACATCACTGTCCATTTAGGAAACAACATACATGGAATTGTATGACCTATCTGCATTTCTTTCGTAGATGAAAAGACACTTTCTGGGGAGATAAATATTTCTTCTCTTAAATAAATTCACACAGCCAAAAAAAAAAATCTGTAAATTGAACACAAAATGAATTTCATCTCCCACTTTTTCTTTTTTGAATAAAGTTCTAGTTTGAAATGAAGACTGTCTGTGCTAGGTATCATGTAAAACATGTCATTGGAAAGGCCATGGAAATGACAGACATATAATACATTTTCCATTAAACTCTATTCTGGTAGACTCCTTTTTTATTGGGAGAGTGGGTGATACTCCTTGTGGGGGAGTGGGGCGGTGATATAAATTTGAGTTCTAAATAAATAAATAAATAAATAAATAAATAAATAAATGCTGATACAGGCAAATTGACACCAATCCTTCCATTTAAAACTTCCAAGATATTGTCATGGTTGTTTGATAATACTGATAAGAAAAAAAAATATTCTCAAACTGAAATTAAGGTGAAAATGTACCATATTGGAAATAACAATAGTGGTATCCATTGTTGTTGTTGTATCCCTGGAAGGATGATTGGTCACAGGAATAAAGTCCTGCTAGCTTTATTCATTCATTCATTCATTCATTCATTCATTCATTCATTCATTCATTCAGAGAGAGAGAGAGAGAGAGAGAGATTTCATAATTATTTATAAAAAAAGTCATGTGTACCCACAGTAGCACCATATTCTTCAGAATGGTTCCTTCATCCACAGTGCTTCCTGCACTGCTTATGCAACCACTCAACCATGCAACATGATTATTCCAGGAAGCACAATGGCAGAATCAGCCTCCAGATGATTGCCCACACTGCTGTGAGCATGCAGGACATTTTTACCAATAAATAAAAGAAATATGCAATGCCTCATCGTAGATCCTCCAAACAGTCTGGCAATTAAAAAAAAAAATCTGGAGAAAAGAAAACTAGATTAGAAATCTGTCATAAATTGGCATCTGTTTCTCTCTTTAAACTCATAGCAGACCCTAATTTTTAGAGAAAGACCATGCTGAAGGAATTAGTGATCAGATGGATTAATGAGCATGACCTGTCATTGTTTCTAGCCTCCTCCTCCTAAAATACAAACACAAGGTTGTCTAAAGACCCTCCTCCCCACACACACCCCTCAGAAATTTATCAAGTTTTAGTTTAGAAACTCCTACCCATCTCATATAAAGTGCTTGTGAATTTATCCTTAGGCTAAATATTGGTGCAGACTCTATAATGACATTCTGTGGTGAAAAGTAATCTCCGTCATGTAATCTCAGCAGGGTGCCAAGTTTTAATGTTCATGGTTTTAATATATGTGTGTGTGTGTGTGTGTGTGTGTGTATAAAATTGAAGTTGTAACTATGTAACTGGGTGGCTATATAAATGTTTTAAATAAAACAAATGAATAAATGCTAAGATACTTGAGATATGGGTGAGGCAGTTCATAGAGTTTTAGCATAGGTGGAAGGAGGAACCTCATTTTGCAACTTTTAATTTTCAAGTGTCATTCTGAGAGTGTCACTGTGAGTTTCTATTCCAATGATTAAAAAATGAAAACTAAAAGATGAAGTATCAGCTCCTGTCATCTTAGCTTGTGTCAAGGGTGTGTGTAGTGGGAATTGAACTGGGGGGGAGGGGGAGGGGGAGGGGGGAGGGGTTGCTGCTTCTGGCTTGCAACTAATACCACTTGCCAGCTAAGTCATTTTTTAAAATGTTAAATCCGTGTCCACGGTGCAGTTGCTGCTTATGTACCCTACTGCTTGGGTAGACCAGGGTTTAAGAATTGGTGATCTTAGTATCTTAAGATTACCCTAAAGAACCCAGTAATGATCATTTAGGAATCAATCTTTGATCTGAATTATGACGACAATATCACACATTCAGAGTGAAATATATAACATCAGTTAAAAGCATTAAGAAAAACAAGAAGTCCAGTGAATTAATTTAGCTTAACTAAAACAATCAACTAAATGAAATCTATGTTTGCTCTTATAGACATTATTCGGCAGCTGACCTGCTTTTCTGACAACTCCAAATCCAATAATTCATTGTATCCAAAGCCACAGGACCATGATGGCTAATTTCCAAATGTTCCAATGTCATAGGCCAGAACCCTCAAAATCATGAAAATGGTTTATAATTCAAAGGATACCAAAACAAGCTGCATGCTTGGATTCCTAAAATTTATTGGTCATTCCAACATCCTATTTTTTCAATATGAATAGGCTTAAATCTGTGTAAGTTATATTTTGCTTGGGGTTTTTTTTTTTTTTGGTTGAGAAAACGGAAGCCTCCCAATGCCAGACACTTTCATTTCATACTGATTTGAACCCATGCCCTATGAAATTTCTTTTAGGAGAGAAACAATATTGAAGGGCATAAACCAGTGTTGTCCAAACTTGGCCACTTTAAGATGAGTGGACTTCAACTCCCAGAATTGCCCAGCCAGCCAAGATGAGTTGAAGTCCACTCATCTTAAAGTGGCCAAGTTTGGACAACACTGGCATAAACAAATACTATCACCTGGGCCTTTGGCAAGAGAGAGTCAGACCCTTCATTCCATCCAGTCTGTCATTCTTGCCATCTTTTATCTTCTGTCAGTTTTATTGTACAGACAGTCCCCTGCTTAGAAACGGGTTACATTCCAAGAGGTTGTATATAAGTCCATTTTGTTCATAAGTCCAACCAAGTAAAAAGTAAAAAAAAAAAAAAAAAAGAGGCAGGAGGCAGGACAGTGGTGTGGGCAGAGGAGGCCTGTCTTCTGCTGCCAATGCGTCGCTGGGTCAGGCAGGAGAGGGGGTGGTAACGGACAAGAGGAGAGAGGAGAGAGGGGGTGGAGGTGTGCCACAAACTAACCCTTTCCTGCCTTCTCTCGCCTTCCAGGAGGTTGGAGGTTTGCACTGGCATTGGAGTTCCCAGAAAAGATTATTTTATGTGGCACGTTTCATTGCCGGGTAAGGCTGGAAAGGCAGCAGTGGCTCCTTGGCGAAGGACAAGTTGGTGGGGTGCGGCATGTTCCATCACCAGGTGAGGCAGGAGACCTCCACCCCTTCTCCCCTGTCCTTTGCCACTGCCCCCTCTCCTGCTTCACCTGGCAATGGAGTGTGCCATGTAAAGAAACTCTTTCTGAGAACTCCAGCTCCAGTGCAAACATCCAATGCACACAGAAGGAGGGAGAAGATGGGAAAGGGCTAGTTTGCAGTGCGCTGCAAACTAATCCATTCCCGCCTTCTCCCAACTTCCGGTTCTGACTTCCGGGTCCATCTTGTTTGTATCGGTGAAAGTTCACAACACAAAAGTTCACAAGGATGGGACTATCCATAATTTCTTTGATTGTTGCTAGTGGCCCAGAATCATTGGGTTCAGGGGGCATGCAGGTTTAATAAATTATTATTGTTGGTCACACAGTCATGTTTAGACTGGATTTAGCATATTTATCCACCTATCAAGTTCTTCCCAGAAACCTGGGATAGGCAGATGTGGTTTGATGGTGTTAAAAGTATCATCACAGAATATAAGCTGTCCCAAGTGTTGTGGAATTTTTTTGCCAAAGACAGGAGCACAACGCTGAGGAGAAGAACCATGTTTATTGCAATGATCATTAGGTGCCTGATTTCCAAGAAAGAGGGACCCTGAACAATAGAAAGCATAGAATGTATACACTTTTGAGGTTGAGAGGTGGGAAATCTGAGGGACCTGATTTGAGGATAGGTTTGGATAGGTGTTAAATGGGGGATAAGTGGTTTTTCTATTGTGAGATAAGAACCACTGCAAACCCTTAAGCAGACAGGTGATGGCCTTCCCATTATTTCAGTATGATAGTGTTAAGAGGGCTATTTTTGGCAGTGGAACATGGTCACTCTTGGGTCATGCAATAGCTTGGAGCTGATCCTGTTTTGCATGAGTAAGCAATGGCAGAAGGAAGTGGAGAAAAGAGATTGCAGGAGAGGCAAGGGGGATTGGGGAGTAAACAGTTTGCTGCAGGAGAGGCAAGCGGGGGGGGGGGAGAGTTTCCAGCTTTATTTTATTATTTTTCCATCACACAAGTAAAGCTGCCTTTTGCAATTGACTGATGGTGATTTTGTCAGTGCCAATGATCTTCTAGTGGTGATCCAGATGTTTTGGGATTGCACCCAAGGTGCCTATTACTACTGGCACTATCTTTGCTTTCTTTTGCTACAGTTGTTCTATTTCTATTTGCAGGTCTTTGTATTTTGTGAGTTTCTCCAGTTCTTTTTCTATTATTTTGCTGTCTCCAGGAATTGCAATGTCCACTATCCAGACTTTTTGTCTTCCTTATCAACAATTGTTAAGACTGGGGTGTTGTGTGGCAGGTGCTTGTCTGTTGGAATTCTAAAGTCCCAAAGCACTTTAGCGTCTTCATTTTCTACTACTTTGTTTTGTAGTCCCACCAGTTCTTGCTTGCAGGCAAATGGTATTTCTTGCAGATATTCCAAGGCACCATTGTTGCTACTTTGTCATGCCATTGTTTGTAGTCAGTCAGTGCAATCTTCTTGCAGCAGCTAACTAGGTGGTCTACTGTTCCTTCAGCTTCTTTGTAGAGGTGGCATTTGCTGTCTATTGCTGTCTTCTCAATTTTAGCTTTATATCCATTTGTTCTTAAGGCTTGGTCTTCTGCAGCCAGAATTAGCCCCTGTCTCTTTCTTCAACTTTCTTGCTCTTACCCATTGCCGCTCTTGTTGTTATCTGCTTTGTCTGGTAGGTTTGTGTGTGTGTGTGTGTGTGTGTGTGTGTGTGTGTACTGGCCATGTAATACTTTGCTTTACCATGTCTCTTTTCTATTCTTCATTTGGTCTTTTTTATAGGCCAGTCCAGTTTTTCTAGTATTCAGTAAACCTTCATGGTATACTAGCTTCAGTGTATCTTCTTCCTTGTCCTTCAGATATTCTTCCAATGCCCTTTTTTCTTCTTCAACTGTCTGGTATACTTGCAACATTCCACACCCACCTATGCTCCTTGGTAAATAGAGTCTGTCAACATTGCTGCATGGATGAAACACATGATTCACTGTCATTATTTTTCTGGTCTTGCTATCCAGGGCTTCTAGTTCTGCTTGAGTCCAGTCCACTATTCCAGCTGTGTAGCTAATGACTGGAATTGCCCAGGTGTTAATTGCCTTGATGGTATTTCCTCCATTGAGTTTGAACTTTAAGATTTTCTTCACTCTTCTGATGTATTCACTCCTAACTTTCTTCTTGACTTCAATGTGCTTGATGTTGTCAGCTTGAAGGATGCCCAGGTATTTGTAGTGATCTTCTTCATCCAGACTCTTGATGTTATTTCCATTGGGCATCTTGATTCCTTTAGTTTTCACTATTTTTCCCCTGTTTATGGTAAAAGTGGCACATTTGTCCAATCCAAACTCCATTGCAATATCTTGGCTGTATATACAGACAGCATTAAGCAGCGATTCTATTTCAGTTGGTGTTTTTACATATAGCTGCAGGTTGTCCATGTAAAGGAGGTGGGATACCCTAACAGATGTTTTTGATGTTTGATACCCATGACCTGACTTGTTCAGTATTGTTGACAGAGGAATCAGTGCAATCACAAACAGTAGTGGTGATAGTGAGTCTCCTTGAAATATTCCTCTCTTGATATTAACCTATCCCAGTCTGTCACCATTGACCAGCAACCATGCTTTCCACTGTGCCAATGATCTTTGCACAAAGCTTCTGATGTTTCTACTGACTGCTGTTATTTCTAGGCACTTGATTATCCAGTCATGTGGCAGGGAGTCAAATACCTTCTTGGAATCAATCCAAGCTGCATTCAAGTTGGTCTTCCTTCTCTTGTAGTTTTCCAAAATCATCTTGTCAGTTAGGAACTAATCTTTTGTCCCTCTGCTGTTTGGGTGGTTTCCTTTCTGCTCAGGTGGAAAGAGTTTGTTTTCAACTAGATTGTGTTGGACTGCATCAGCTACCACACCTGTTATCAATTTGAAAGTTGTTGGCAAGCAGCTAATTGGCCTGTTGTTGCCTGGTGCTGCCCTTTTTGTTGGATCTTTCATTAGCAGGTAGGTTTTTCCAGATATTAACCAATCCTCAATTTCACCTCCTTGCAGCATGTTGTTAATCTGCTTGGCAATGAGTGGGTGCAGAGCAGTCAGATGTTTCAACCAAAACCCACACAGTTCATTTCACATGGTGCTGACCAATTCTTGATCTTCCTTGCCCTTTTCTCTGCTGTTTTTGCTGTTATTACAAGTTCTTTCATTTCAGCTTCTTTTTTATTCTTATCTACCTCCTTTGTCCAAGCTGCATTCTTGTTGTATTTCTTTGGGTTGTCCCATAGCTGCACCCAGAACTGCGCCGTTTCTTCTTTGTCAGGTGTTGGCTGGTTCATTGCAGTCTCATTATTATTGATGGTTGCACAGTCAGCCAGATTTTTAGACTGGATTTGGCATTTTTATCCACATATCGAGTCCTTCCCAAGGACTTGGGATAGACAGATGTTGTTTGATGGTGTTAAAGGTATCGTCGCAGGATGTAAGCTGTTCCAAGTAAAGCTGCCTTTTGCAATTGACTGATGGTGATTTTTGCAACTGACTGTGATCGATGATGATGTTGATGATGCAAGGATGTACTTTTTTCAGCTTGAGGATCAGACTCATCTT
This sequence comes from Python bivittatus, assembly GCF_059951505.1. NCBI lineage: Eukaryota > Metazoa > Chordata > Lepidosauria > Squamata > Pythonidae > Python > Python bivittatus. The sequence continues at coordinate 80,818,533 of NW_028277098.1, forward strand.
TTGAATAGGTGCCACAAGCCAAAATAAGAACTGAATTTCATGTCATTTACAATTAAGTTTAACAAAATTTAAATGTAGTTTATACAATGTATTTACTTAACCATTTTCAACTACTATCATATCAGAAATCACAAATTAATAACAAATTTTGCAGGTGTCTGTGGAAGAAATCCAAGACTTTAGGGGGCTACATGTGGTCTTAGTCCTCAGCTTATGCAACTCTGTACAAAGGATTAAATGGAAATAGCCTCGGTGTGTTGATTTTCACAAAATTCTCAGTGGTTTCATTACAATCATGCTACATTTCTGGGCTACCTTTATGAACTATGACTGGAAGGCATAGTATTCTAGTGAAGTTGCAGTAATGCATCTGCTGTTGGAAAGACAAATTCAGTGCTTGGAATCATGAGGAAGAGAGCTGACAATTCACATAACAAGTGCAGAAAGTAATTGGTAGGATGGTCTTGGAGAACCAAGCATCCAGACCATAAACCAATAAATCCCCAGTATAACCTGTTCCTTGCAAGATGGGAGTATTAGAAGAAAACAGAAAAGAAGAGAAGGTGGGATATGACTATACAGGCATCTCTGCAAGTAGGCAGTTTATGGCAGCTATCAACAGTGTATCTCACTCAGAGAAAATGCTCAATCAGGTATTTCAACAAACAAGTTTCCATTGCAACTTAAAATAGTTTAATAACCAGTTCCTTTTCCCCAAAACCTTTAGAAACTATACCCAACAGTGAAATCTTTAAGAGATTTTTGAGCAAATGATTCACCAAGTCATTTGTCAAGATACATTTGGTGAAGTTGTAACAATTAAACTGAATATTACAATCCTTTTTTGATCTGTGTAGTACTGACAACCAAGAATCAAGTGGCAGCTTAAAGACAAATGAGTCTTGTTTGTCTCACAAGTTTCTGGAGGCCATCTCATGAATATAATGTAATAATGTGTCATGATACATTCACTGAGGTTTGAGACACTTCAGGGCCTCATTTTTGATCCTTATTGTCTTCCTAAATCACACTTTTCTCCTCTGCCAAGCTGCATATCTCATAATAGGAGACTCCTCTCCACTTTGTAGGATGTTTGATTTGGCACAGAACACAGAAGGATTTGTCAGAAATGGTGCTACAGGAATATCTTTCTCTCCTGCTGTCTTTTTTCCATTGAAGTTAAACACTTTGAGATAAGCAAGTGATTGTTCTCTGCCAAGCTTCATAGTCATCTGCAGGTCTGTAATTCTCATCATATTATTTAAAAAAAACACATTGTTTAATATAGCCTTATCCTGAAACCTGTTTTACCAGGCTGCCTACCTTCACCAACCCACCCCCCCCCACCACTCTTAATCTCTGTTCCACATGTTTTTGTTTATTTAAGGCCTCGGGCAGACATAATTACAAAATTTAGGGAAAAATCTGAAATGACCCCAAAGGTCTGACTCAAACAGAAATAATTTGTCATAATGAGCCTGCTTGTAACCTGTTGACCCTGGAAGCTCAATTAATTTCACACAGGAAAAGTGGTCACAGCCTCTAACCCCTCCTGCTGGAGAAAGTCCCATTAACTAGGAGGGGGAGGGGAGGCTATATCCCACTATTTGAAAAGTCAGATGGAATGATAGTAAATGCTGGCATGGTACAGCTTTGAAAGGGTAAAAGGACAGATGCATTATATTTCCTTACTTATTTAAAAAAAAAAAAAACTAGAAAAGCTACACTGGGTTTAGTAGAGGCCTTAAGGTATGAAAGTCAAGAACTTTTTGTCCTATAACCCTGCATTGAGGGAGAGAGAGTTCAAGCTTTTGTGAATGCAAATAAAAAAATGTGAACATGTATTAACTCTAAACACTATAGCAACAAAGGCTGGTTCCAACAGAAGAGAATATCTGTAGCTCAGGGTTGACCTGTGGAGCTCTTGGTGCTCTCTGAGCTTGATTGTTTCCCTGCAGATGTTTCATTACCCAACCAGGTAACATCATTAGTGTGAATGAGTGTGGGGTTTGCTGCCTGTTTATATAGAGTAGCTTGCCCTGCCTGTTTTGGTGGAGGTGGGGTTTCCTCCTTGATTTGAGTATTGTCTTCTACCTGAATGTTTGTCTGGTGTTGATCCCTGCTTATCTGAGTGTTGGCTGCTGGAGGGGATGTGTTCTAGTCTTTTTGTTTCCTTCCTAGGTTTTTTATTTTCTCCTTTGAATGGTGTATAAATGTGATTTGTCTGTATCTGTCTATTGATGATTGATTTATCTGAATTGTGGAGTCCTTGGTGTTCTCTGAGCTTGCTCAGAGGACACCAAGGACTCCACAGTTCAACCCTGAGCTACATATATTCTCTTCTATTGGTATTTGTCTGAATGCCAAGCTTCCAGGAATTCCCTAGCATCAGCCAACACTCAGAGAAGCAGGGATCAACATCAGACAAATATTCAGGTAGAACACAATACTCAGATTAAAGATTCACCAAGGAAGACACTACACCCCCACCAAAACTAGCAAGGTAAGCTACTTTATAAAAACAAGCAGCAAACCCCACACTCATACTGAACATGTTACCTGGTTGGGTAATGAAACATCTGCAAGCAAACAACCAAGCTCAGAGAGCACCAAGAATTCCACAAAGGCTGGTGTTCATTTTTTGTAAAACGTCATCTCCAGGATTCTCACTGGGAAACTAGTTTTATTTTGTATATCATTTCTGCCACAAAAAGACCACTGAGCCTCATGAGGATGCTCCATGGGGACATGATCTGCCTAACAAGTGGTCCTCCTGGAATTCTAGAACATGGGGCAGAGAAAACAGAAGGTAGCAACAAGCTGAGAATCCTGTGTGACTCTCTTCAGAACATCGTGTTTCCTGTATAAGACAAGTAGTCGGATGGATGTATAACCTTTAGCTAAACTGTCATTCTGTGCTTTATGTCTGCTTTGGAAAATACCTGCTTTTGCAAATCAGAAGATGCCTAAGTGTCATGGAATTTTGCCAAAGTAAGGAACATAACACTGAGAAGACCATGTTTATTGCAATGATCATTGGGTACTTGCTTTACAAGAAACATGGACCCTGAATAATGGAAAAGCAAAGATTTTTACAGAAATTGAGGGATACAAGGTGGGAGATCCTAGGGATCTGATTGCCAGGCCAGTTTGGGAAAACTAACCTCACTTACCTGGGGTGAGTTTGATTGTTAGGCAAAGTGGGCTTTTCAGGAGGCAGCAGAGCTGAGAAAATTCATTGTTAAGGAGATGGAATGTTGAGGTCATCAGCTGATAAGAAGCTGGAAGCTGGTGAGGAGGCTTCAATTCTTTGGTCTAGATGGGATTGCAGGGGGCTTTGTCTGGGGCAGGGAGGGTTAATTTGGGTCTGATTTGATTAGGCAAAGAGAGGAACTGTGTTTGACCTTGGTCATATCCAAAAGATGGGTGGTGGTGGTGGTGGTGGTGGTGGTTGCAGTCTCCATTCTGTTTGTTAGGTTTATTTCTTTCCACTACATAAATGTGAATTCTGAAATGTTATAACACAAACCTTCTATAGACTTTCTCTTAATAACATATTACATGATGTTGAGATGATGAGGAACCAAGATAATTTATTAAGGCTTATTTTTCAAGTCAGGAACATTCATATCAGAAAGCTAGAATTATGTGAATCATTGCCTATGCACTCTGTTTAAATATATATATATATATATATATATATATATATATATATATAATGTTATATATAAATATAACTAATTCCCCAGTGTGTATGAAATTAGTAAGAGTAAATTTCTCTATATTTTTCCTAATGTAGATATTCCCAGTGTTGTGCGTTATGCACATTTTTCCAATACAGTTTCGTAAAAAAACAAAATAAAACATATAACACAACACACATACAATTCCCAGTGTAACTTCTCTTTTTAATATTTACCATTCAGATATTTTTTCCCTCAGGGGCATCTTCTAAGCAAATAAATGCAGCTGAAAACATAACACAGGCCTGAAAAAAACAAGTAGACTTTTCCAGTAAACTCTACACTTTTGTTTCCCCACAGCCAAGAAGTTTAATGCCTATAAATCTAGAGGAAGGAACCCTGAAACATGAAAGAACCCTGTAAAATATTGTCAGATCACACAGCAAACTTTTTTTTTTTTTTTTTAGCTAAAAGTAGCAGGTTGTGGTATAGCAGCTTTTCAGATATGTTAGACTACTGCTTCCTTTTGTTCTCGATCATTAATCTTGCTGGTGGGAACTAGAGTTCTACAACATCTGATGACCATTTCTGCTTTATAGGATTGATCTGCTGTAGGCCAAAGCAAAGACAATTTTGTCCATCGTAGATGGGATTGCAAATACAGGGAAGGGGAGGGGCAGCTGCAATGATAGATGCCCTCTCCTTCCAACAGCTGTGATATTTATGGGCTTTAGTTTTTGACATGCTGTAACCTGTTTTTAAGCTAAGGTAGCCTGGCAAATCTAAGCAAATAAATGCAGGGATTCTGGTTGATCTGCTACATAGGTGGAAAAAGACAATGCTCGTGTTATCTCTGAATGGGAGAAATTGATCTTGAGCTGCTCTGTGTAATAACAGAGCAAGAAATTGAGGTGAATTCACTCTGCTTGTGAACAGACCAAATAAATATCCTTCAAACTGAGCAATAGTTCCCACCCAGTAATTTGAGCATTGCCATCTTTGTTTCCAGACTCTTGTCCCATTGACAGCTTCACAATACCCTTTTTGCTGTTTTGTTTTAGTGAAGCTGCAAACTGTCCATGTTGCTGTATTGCCATGCCTTGAGAAATCAGAGCAGTGCAATTTTTCTCTATTGCACAGCAATGAAAGACATAGGAAGCTGAACTGGAAAAAAAGTGGCAACTTTAAAGGTAACTGTAGACAGATTATCAATGGATTGGTCATTCTAGCTCAGAATGATGTTTGTCTATCATGGCAGAACAAAATGTCAGTAGGTGTGACTCAGGAGAACTTGAAGGAGACTAGACATGATTCAGCAGAGTAATGAGTGGTCCAATTTGGATATGAGCACAATGCTGAAAATTTAATCCTTTCTGGTGAACCTGATGAGGATGACCCTCTTGAAGTGTGATTTGCTTAATTAGGGGGGGAAATGAAGCAGGTGCTATATGTTTGCAGTTGAGGGGTATTGGTTTTGTTTTGCATTAATGCATGGAAGATTCTCTACTGAATCTTTCTAATCTGGCCCTGTGCCTTCTCCCTTGTCCACATTTGGTACAAGAAACAAAGCAATCTATGATAGTGAGCAAGAAAAAAAATTAAGAAGCTCTACCTGACATCAGATATCTTGTATGCTACATAGTAGAAAAATATCCAGGTTTGCAACATGGCTAATTAGTCCCTAAATATTGAAGGAAATTTGAAACTTAGAGGATTTTTTTCCCCCAGTATAATCCTACAGAAGAGGTCTGAAATCAGTCTTTTCATTCACAGCATGATCCATACCATCTGGATGTAGAAAGATCATCAGATGCTACTTTTCTTCCTCTTTTTGAGAGAGAGAGAAAGAAAAGAAAAAGTAATGCTAACACTTTTGTGTCTCATTATTTGGCAATAATGATGAAATAACTTGTGTATTCAAAGTCTGACAGCAGTTAGATCTCTGTATTACTGATAGGGAACTGAAATATATTTATTCCTAGAGAACATGGAATATTAAGGTAATATAAATTGTGTTTGTGCATGTGCATGTAATACATGATTTCCCATCATTTCTGACATTAATCACGTATGAAGATGGAGAGATAAGGCACCTAAATTTTCCCTTATGCTCACCGATGTGTATTAATGACATCATGGTAATACTGAGTAATGAAATTGCATGAAACTAGATACAGTTGTATATGCCATCCATTCCCACCTTTCCCTCTCTTGTTGTTTTGAAAGCTTTACCCTCGCTGCAGTTATAATAAAGGGATACAGAAGAATAAATGGTACATTAAAAAGCGTAAAACTCTATAATTTGGAATCAGTGAAAGTTGGAAGTGCAACTTTGTGGTATATGTAATTAAAAGGCTCCAGATCTACATTCAGAACAAGTATATGGTTAATTTAGCTTGTGCAAGCCAAAGTCAGAAGGGGCAGTATGTTCACTCATTAAAACTTGTGCTTCTAATTAAATTAATTCAATTTTATGGGACAAATAATACAAGCCTATGCAACCATGCTTGGGAATAAGTTCCAGCTGAAATCAGTGGGACATTTTCAGTATATATCAAACTGCATTTTGGTAGAGTGCATTTGGCACTTCTAAAAGAGTCAAGTTCAGTATCAGCAGCAGGGAAGCCATTGTAGAATGAGAGCTGAGGTAAAGCATACCCATTTTTGTTGAGTGACCAAAGTAAATTAACCAAGCTTTATCTAAGCAACAAAGGTCAATTGGTCTAACTTCCATATCTTTCTCCAGGGGTAAGCAACCTATGAGGCAGGCTGGTGTGCTGGTTAAATCATCAGACTAGAAACTGGAGACCGTGAGTTCTGGTCCTGCCTTAGGGACAAAACCAGCTGGGTGACCTTGGGCCAGTTACTCTCTCTCAGCCCTAGGAAGGAGGCAATGGCAAACCACTTCCAAAAAACCTTGCCAAGAAAACTGGAGGGAGTTGTTCAGGTAGTCACCAGGAGTCAACACTGACTCAAAGACACACACAGACACACAAAGCAACCTGTAGCCCATATCACCCCTTTTTAGGCCCTCCTCACAAGTAGACAAAGCCTCAAGTGGATTTTTTTATTTTTTATTTTTTGCTTCTTTGGGAAGAGGGGTAAGGGAGTCTAAAAATCAAAATTACTCCTTAAATCCATGAATGCCTGCAGTAAAAGGTTTGCATTTTTAGGGCTGCCAATTCCACTGATGTCACAATGTCACCAGTTATGCTGCTTCAGACCTCAGGCCGAAAAAAGATTGGCTATCCCTGGCTTTATCTATAGGAATTCTATTCCAGGGTTGTTGTTTTTTTTAAAAAAATGCTCAGCGAAATCGTGGCAGTTAAATCTCTCCCCTCCTCCTGCTTTTCTTTTCTTTTCACTTTGCTTCCTTCTCTCAAACTGAGATTCTCATTTCAGAGTCTAGGAATAAAACTCTGTCTGAGAACTTGATGCCTGCTCTATTCAAATTTCTACATTAGAAATGTTTTGACAACAGGGCTAAAATAGGTTTGCCATATTTTGCCAGGTGGCTGAGTGTGAAAACAATTAAATTCTAACCCACTGAAGATGTTGCCCAATGACGGATTAGCCTCACAAAGACAGGTACAATGAAATACCTGAGAGAGAGAGAGATCTTGAGCTAACGCCCCAGTTCTGCTCTCCAAGGACAAGCTAAGGTAAATGGTGTAGCATGGAGGGGAAACTAAAATAATGAGAGTAGACAAACAAGGAAGCAAGCAAGCAAGTATACCATGGTTGGTAATATTAAAGACTGCTGAAGAGATCTAACAGGATTGGGGAGGGTGCACTAACCCTATCTAGGTCTCAAGAAAAGTCATCAAGCAAAGTGAACAATGCCATTTCAATCTCATGCTCAGGCCTCAATCCTGCTAAAAATGATCAAGATAATCTGCTTCTTCTAGGGTGCCCTGCAGCTGCATTCTTAGCACCTATTTTTAGCCTCCCCTAAAAAAGAAATGTTGGAGACTGGGTGATAGTTGTCAAAATTAGTTGGATCCAAGGAGGGCCTCTTAAGGGGGACACCACCTCCTTCAAGGCTGCTGGCCACACCTCCTCTTAAAGAGAGGCATTGACAACCTCTCAGATCCAGGCTGTTATTCCCTACCCCCCACTCCATGAAGGAGACAGGAGGGGCATAAATCAAGCTTACAGGTGCAGAGGTCATACTGGAGAAAACCCTATTCACTTCATTAGAGTCAACAGGTCAAAACAAGTACCAGATAATGCAATGTCACAGGCATCACACTGAACATTATCCACAAAGACCTTGGTGAATCTGATCAGCTTTATTTGCAAAATGCTGTGCAAATGGTCACAGTGGCCAAGTAGGGGATCTACTTGTATCAGTAATCCTGCTCTCTGATCAAGCCACACTAATTCAGCCCTGACTCCTCCTCCACCTTCATGATCTATCACCACACATGTTACAACTCTTACCACTCACATTTAAACCCTCCCTCCCAATCTGGCTGCTTTCACTCTCTGGTGCCCTCCTCTCACCAGGGTTATGAGTTAAGGCACAAAAGCCTTCCCCACACTTTCACTACAGAGTGGGTCTTCCTGTCCTGCTCTCGCCATTCCACTTGAAGAATGGATCCACCAACTCCCCACCCTTCCTCTCCTCTTCTCTATATGATACTGCTAAAGGCCAGCGTAATTCCAAATATCATCCATGTATCTCAGAAAGGATATTACATGATTGAATGTAGTTCAGTGAAGGCAGCTAGAATGATTAAGGAGCAGAATATCCTCAACATTATCTCAGGGTAGCTCATTATTATGAAGATGGAATAGTAGTATAGTAATTTGGAGTTGTATTGACCTTTATTTGGGGTTTTCTTGATGTTCTGTTTTTTATTGTATTGTAAATGGGCACAAGTCCATCCTGTTTACAGTAGCCTATAAATGTAATAAATAAATAAAGAGTACCTAACCAAACCAATGAACAAATACATCTATAGCATGCCTGAATTGAGCCTCAGTAATAAGCCCTCATCTATTCCATTAATCTGCCTAAGCACTAGTTTAGAACATCAGCTGCCTCACCTGTCTTGTATGAAAAGGAGAGGTCAACCCGAGAGGTCAAACCATCTGCTAGTCTGATACCATCCATATTACCAAATAGCCATTCCCAGTGATATCATGAATTATTTTTTAAAAAATGGGGGGATAAAATAGGGCCTCTGGAGCAAAGCAACCATTCCCTCCCCCCAACATAACCTAGAGCTAACCATACAAGTAGGACGAAAGACACTGGCATGCAGTGCTTCCAGATCCCAGTCTATCTAGAAGGATATCATTAGTAATGATACTGAAAACAACTGAGAAATGCTAGAGAAATAAAAGAAATACACTCCTGCAGGCCCTCCTGGCAAAAGTCACCCCATAGGCCAATCAAGGCTGTTAATGTTGTAAGGTTGTGCAGCTTTAGATACTAGACATAGGATTCATTCTGTGGGCTTATCCATAGCATTCATGACGAACTTGCCCCATAGTAACTTCAGGCCACTGATAATTTCTCAAGAGCAGGACTTTATGATATCTTCCTACTTGTCCCCAGTTCACTAGGAGGACCATTTCCACCTGACTTTCTGCTGTTTTGGGGTTTTTTTTAGCTATATAAAATGAGTTCTGCAATCCTCCTCTTCTAGCCCAAGTGGCAGGAAAAAAGGTAAAACTGTGTTTTCTTTCCTCCTCCTGCTCCTCCTCCCCCTTTTCCAGGAAAGGTAAAGAATAAAGAGACTCCATCAGTCAGAAATCATGGTGAATGCAGTTTGTCTGGGCAGAATATCAGGCCATAATTATGGCCAAAGTGAAGGAAAGGGTTGAAATCTGGAAAGGGATTTCTTAAGCCAGCTTCATTTCCAGTCAGTTTACCCATGGGAGTCTGTAGCTTAAGGCTGCAGTGCAGAAAAACCCACAGACAATTACCTTTCCCAGTGCAGAGGGGTCAGAACTGATTTAAGTAGGGCTTCTCATGCCCCCACTCTGTGGAACACCAAGGGAAATTCTTGCCAGAACAAGTGAGCAAGGGTCATGGGGACAAACTTTAATGCCAAACCAGCTCTACAAGCTAGTATGTATAGTAGAACATAATTACCCTTTCCAATTTCTCTGAATTTTGCAAAGCCGTTCAGCAAGCAAAGCAAAAAAGGGGGTTGCAAAAAAATCGGTTTTCCAAATGTGTGTATTTAAAAAGAAAATGCAAACTGACCAGAAATAGGACAGAAGAATCTTATGGTTGGGGGAAAATGCAAATACTAAAGAAAGGGAAATAATGAAAGAGGATGAGTACGAAGAACAGGAAGTGTTCCATGGCTGAGGCAAGAGGTAATTGATTTTTGTCTTAATTATAAAGCTCTGACTCCAAGATTTTCCCCCTAATAAAGACTACAGTAAGTGACATGAAATTTGGTGCAGTGTTCTTATATATGGCTTCTATCTATAAAACTGAGTTTCACAGTTGTTACAAATTGTTACAAGACCAGTAGAATCTGACAATACTAATTCAATTAGAATTGTGGATATTTTTGCCATTTTTATTACTACTTTATAGGAAATAAGCCTCCAAAGCACATTGCAATCAGAGGTTTGCATGGCATACGTAAAAAATGTCTTCTCTGCTTACCAGGTCTAAAATATATTATCATGATACAGTCATAAATAATCTGTCACAAGAGATGCATTTATTCTGAACTGGTGCAATTTATGGTGTCGTATTGTCATTTTCCTTTTATTTTCTTTTGACATTTATCAATTTTCTCTGCATAGCCCCAGTAGTGCTGATCTGGCCTAACAATCTGAATGCAAGAAATAGATTAAATGTGCAATATGTACATTTTCAATTCCTAAATGCAGCTCAGCCAGCCTTGACATTCAGTATAGCAACTCACTCTAATGATAGAGCTACTTACGATATTTTATGAACATTATCCCACAGCCCTCACTGGGCATTAATGTATACTCCCATGCTACATTCCTTTTTTAAAAAAAAAAATCTGTAAGTATTTATTGTACAAGTACTGCCTGAGGCTCCTAACTCCTCTTCCTCCTTTTCATATACCTGGCTGGAAATTATTGCCAGCATTTGTCAAAGTCCCTTTTATAGCAAGCAATGAAGTGATCCTTTCCCTGATGAACAAGAGAACCATGGATCTGTCTTGCTGAATGACCCTCAGTGAGGTCACTGTTTGCACTTTAGGCAATGATTGATTGCAGATAGTGAGTGACACTCCTTTACTTGCTTGCTTCTGGGATTTGGTCAGATATTTGATGCTTCAGGCAAGTTTGGAATTTCATAAAGCTAAATGTCTTCTATAAATGCAATTGCACTGCCAATGATAATATGGCAGCTGAATTGATCCTCTCCTATAAATATAAGCTATCATTTCAGAATCACATAGTAACACAATTCAGTATTTATCAAGTCAGTTCAGTTAAAATACTGTATGGATGTTGTTTGGCAGATATAATCCTCTGGTGGGTAAAGTTCCTTGGCTTTGGAATGTCTGTTAATTGAGGGAATGGGAGCCAGAAGCAAAGGAATCCCATTTAAACCACTCTGAAGAAGCTTTGCCCTAGAAAGTGAAATGTGTTCGATAATAATGCTACATAGAGCAAAATATGCAGCAGTGAAAGGGAAAGATAGAGAGTGGAATAACAATCCTTGTGCTCCCAGGTTCACCCCTCCCACATAAAACTCAGTTATGAAAACAAGATCAATCCACCACCCTTAATGAAATCATGACAGAGATCTTATTTTGGACCAACCTGTCAAGGAACAAGGTAAGGTGGCAGGAATACCAGGAATTATTTGTTTAAGAAGAGAATCCAAAGAGAATAGAAGATTTCTAATTGAGCTTCTCCTTGCTTAGCTTATATTCTTCTACTCATAATGGGAGGTCTCATGCCCCTCCAGGCTATCAATCCTCTTTTTCAGGCAACTTAATACCATAATATTCCCCCAAAACAAAGCCACAAAATATCCAAGCCTAAGCTTGGAAAATCTTAATACTATCTCACCAAGATCTCTTTCCTTTACCAAGACCTTCAGACCACAATACCCCAACAAGGTATTTAAGGTTAAGAAACTGAAGGCAGGGGGGTGGGGGTGGGAATCTTCCCTTGTGTGGATAAACTTGTCCTCATGACACCATGTTAACCCCATTCTTAGAGCTATCACTATATCTCATAAGAGGATAAACTCATCTTTGAAAATTTAGGTATCTTAATGAAGCAAAGCATTTTGGAGAAGAATCTCCTGTCAAATAGTGGCACTAAAAAAGGCTTCTGTGAGACCTGAAAAATGTCTACCACCACATAAATACAATATTGAATGAGCTGAATGAAAATGAGACTGTACTCAATTTCCAACTGAGTTCCAAAACAATGAAAGTTGAAGTAAAGAAGGTTTCATAAAATTGTGGAACATATTTTTCCCACTCCTAAATTTGCATAGAGTTTGCAGATGGCAGGCCAGGGAACAAACCTTGTAAAAGTTGCTAATAATGATTCCACTCCAACTGATGCAAGCAATTCAATCCAATAAACATCATTTTTGACTGGGACTGCACTTCTCCAGCCAATATACTGGAACCCGGATGAACATTATGAAGTCTATGGAAGTCTGCAAACATGTATTTCCAAAACATGTTATTTCTCCCATTGAGCCCTGTACTAAAGCCACCTTTCTAGATGAAAGGAAGGTATGACTAATTTTTCACCTGCTTGTCATGGGACAATTCTTATTGCCAGTTACAAGGCAATCCTACTGCTCCAGCAGGGATATAAATAATACTTATAAGTTGACAGAATTGCCCATGCCAGCTTGGTTGCAATTTCTTTGATATGTGCCTTTTCTTAATCATTATCCTGTTATCAATATCTCAGCATCTCAAATAAATGAACTCAAAAATATGGAGAGACAGTCAAATTCTCAAGTACCTTGAGAATAGGGTAGAAAAACAGAAGCCTCTTTCACAAGGGATAAAAAAGGAGAATTTATGAGGCAGATTTTGGCACTGCATTAGTTTAGTAGAGTAACAATAGGAATGTATTATCTGCTTGCCTTTGGTGCTATGTATAGTTTTGCACTTCGTTGTAAAAGTGGGTCACATGTTGCCAAGGGGGGACATTTTTTTTCTAAAACACACTTGCAATGAACTCCTGGTCATCAGCTTAAAGGGGAATTTATCAGATGTTTGGTTCACTGTCAGTACACAAGATCCTTTTTTTTTTCCTTTATGCTTTAATTTAATTTAATTTTATTTTTTCTTGAATGAGTGCACGATGGAAACATATAGGGCTATAACATAAAAGCCCCAAATGCTCGCAAACGTTTTAATATTCTTCCAGAAGAGAGAGAGAGAGAGAACTAGTCTCCCTCATATTGAGGCTATAAAAAATTAGTGTAGAGGTTAGCATTAACTATTGGGCACTCAACATGTATCTGTCTTTCATTTTGGTTTGAAACTGGAAGAAGAAATAAGACCAACCCAATTCACAGTGTCAGAAAGGTAAAACTGAAAAACTATGTGCACTTTTCCGATATGCTTTCCACTCTTCCATGTCCAGTGAAGTCCAGAGATAACATCCAAATGATGTCATATATTAGCTAAACTTTTTTCATCTTCTGTAAAGTGCTTAAAGTATCATCATCACCACCACCACCACCACCTATTAGACTGTCATTTAACAAAACAATTGTTTTCCACTAACGACCTGGAAAGTTCTAGTTCTGATTGTGCATTTGATGAGATCATCAAATACTCCTAACTGAGCCACTGTTCTTCTTTAATACAATTATCTGAGACAGAGAGTTCCTTTTCTTCTTAGCTTGATTGTGGCAATGGGAATGGTAGAAAAGGATGGCACTCGCTCATAGACTCTCCTGCCTAAAGCTGCACGCTTCTTTTTTCCTTTTCTGGTGAATTAAAGTACTTTTAGATGCATCAGTCTTTGTAGTTCAATCTAGATCAATGCTTCTCAACTTTGACAACTTTAAGATGTTTGGACTTCAAGTCCCAGAATTCCCCAGCCAGCCATGCTGACTAGGGAATTCTGGGAGTTGAAGTCCACACATCTTAAAGTTGCCAAGGTTGAGAAGCATTGATCTAGGAAGTTAGATTACTGAGCTGACTCATAGACAGATTCTAGTAATATTGTAGCTCTTACAAGAACAGTCCTTTAATATACTGTATTTGAATCTGTCTAGCCACCTTTTCCATTATCTTCCTTTTCTACTTCCCTCGACTTTGCTAAGCATAAACATTTTTAAGTCCTTCTTTGGCTTGAATCACATGTCCAAAATATATGTTTCTGCTTGCTGATGGTGAGTTATAATCCAGTTAGGCAAAAATTAAGGCATCCACAATAATTATCAGATTGCAGGAATCACTGAAAAAGTTCAATCATCTTGTTTTCAATGTCACTTTTAACTGCACAAATTGGCAGTTCCTAAAACGACTATCCATAAAAGGTCTCTGTCTTTTAACCTCCGGCCACAGGTTTGCTGATGATGACAAAGCAGCATCAACAACAGAAGACACAAATGATGGTTTTAAGGGTTGTGCACAACTGTCAAAGTATAACCAATATTAGTATGGCTAAAATTCAAACATTAGCCCATTCAAACTTATCTACAGCTTGTGCATTACTTTTCCTAATGCAGAACAAGTAGAAACTTCCTTAATATATGACATTTTCTATACATGCATATAAATGCAGTTTTTATACATATATGTCTTTTTGCCACACACCCTTGTCAGATGTGTTTATATATACACACACACACATACATGCATGCATCCATGTATGTGCACATGGGTGTATGTGTTTGAGTTCAGACGTGTTTTGGCACTAGAAGATTTCAAGAATTATAGGCCTGTGTTTTCTGCAACAGATTCTGCTTTGGCAGATCATGCCGTTTTACTTAAAAATCAATCTGCAATGGAACTTTTTTTTTTTTTAATCTCCATACTTCCAGTTAAGTGCAAGCATGTGAATAGGAATTTGGTCTTCTGTCATTCTCAGAGTTTTATCCTGGACTTTTCTCTAATCATGTATTTCATTGTTTGATTTTTATTATCTTTTATTGTTTTTATCTTTTCAAAGAACTCTGATAGCTGTAAATTTTAAAAAAGAAACCTAAATCTAGTTTTGCAACACCTGTAGATTTTAATGAAATCCCCAGCTATAAGATTACTGGCAATAAGGTTTTTTTGTTGTTGTTGTTATGTTAGGTTTTTTGTTGAAAAGAAAAGAAAAGATTGTACAGAACATAAAAGGGGGAGGGAGAGAAGCAAGAACATTCTTTCACATTTTTTCCCTTAAACACTCACATTATCTATACAGAGCAGGCATTTCTGAAGGGAAGCTGTTATAAACATGTACAGTTGGTAACATCCCAAGGAAGTCCTATCAGGGCATGCTATGTGGTTATCTAAAAAGAACACAAAGAATCTCCTCTCAGCACCTCTTCATAAAATGAAATTACTCCCTCTACCCCTAACCCTCAGCTCTTGTCTGACATACCAAAGCACCCCATATTAATGCTGTATTATTGTGATTGTTCATTCAAGAGAGCTGTTAGTTTATCAGCAAAGCCATTCCAGGGTCTCACTCCAAGAGTCCTGAAAACAATACATTTGTGATTGTGCTAATGTTTCTATGGTTGATTTGTTGAAAGGAAGTTTGATATGGAGCAGGACTGAGAATGAAACTGCAAGAGAAAATAAGAGAAAGGAGAAACAGGATTCAGACTTTGAAAAAGGAGAGTGTTTAGAAGAGAAAGTATATAGGGTAACTGTGGAGACACACACATGTAGAACTGAGGGGGAAAGGAATCCTACTTGGTTAAGAATCAGACTGAGCTACACTGGAAAAATGTTATTTTTGTTAGCCTCAAGTAATTCTAGGCCTTGTGCCCCAGAAATCTAAAAAGCATTCAGGTCCAAGCATCCAATAGTGTTATCATCACTTCAGGGAAGATTGAAAACACTACAGATCAGATCACTTCTGGTATCAAAAGCAGCTGTAACTCAAAGAGGAGTCTAGAATTACCAACCTTCAGTCCAGGTGTCACACTGCTTCTCTTAATGCCATTTCAATCATCTGGCTATAGTTCTTTGAACAAGCCACCTTTTTTTTAATGTGAATACTGAGAAGAAGATGATAATGAAGGCCCAATCATGGTCACAGAAGGTAGATGATTAACAGGAGTTAAGGGGGCATGGAAATGAAACTAACACTGGGCTGAATCCTGACCTCACTATTCAGAAATTCTTTCGCTCCCTGCAAAACCAAAACCACCACCACCACCACCACCACCACCACCTCCTCCTCCTCCTCCTCCTCCTCCTTCTTCTTCTTCTTCTTCTTCTTCTTATTATTATTATTATTATTATTCATCATCATCATCATCATCATCATCATCATCATCATCATCAGTGACAGGGTGAATGAAGCAGCCACTTCAAACTGGGGCCAAGACCTCTCCCACTGCCTTCCTGACCTGGTGCCCACAGCAACAGTGTGGTTTGTACTCAAGTAATGCTCAACAGTCATTACTTTCAGGACTTCTTAGAGCAATGCACATGTGGTGGCTTAAGCATCTGCCTGCACATGTGGTGGCAGTCACTTCACCTTCTAAGGACTCCATCAGATGGATGTTCAGCGAGCTAGTCAGAGGGCAAGTGGGAGTGTTGTGTCACTGAAAAAAGGAACTTCTGGAAGGAAACGGGGGTGGGGGGGTGGGGGCAGCAATAGGTCCTCCTTCCCCATGTAGAAGTTCTTCTTGCCACCCCCTCCTCCAGTATATTTACTGCTTGCACTTGTATGTATGTGTAAATTAAAGATTATTACTTGGCTGGATAGCTGGAAGGAGGTATATAGTTGGAAGCCTCTTTGCATTAAGACTGTGTAAATGAATGGTCGTGGGCTAAACATAAACTTGAACAATTATGTGGATTTCAATAGAACAGAATATATGTAGCTCAGGGTTGAACTGTGGAGTCCTTGGGGTTCTCTGAGCTTGGTTGTTTTCTTGCAGACATTTCATTACCTGGCTAGGTAACATCTTCAGTGCAAAATGTAGGTTTCAGATGTCAATGCATATGAAAGTGGACAGGTAAGGAGTACATAGAAGAAGGTCATTGGTGGTCCTTTCCTTTAGTTTTTATCTCATTCAATTAGGGAAGCAGTTCACCAATGGCATGTAACCGCAGGAACGTTCACTGTAAGGCAGTATATCCCCCAGAGTGAATGTGTTCCCCAAACCTGCTGTCAAACCTTCTTTCCTTCCCAGATCCAGGCCACAGCATCTGTGATATATGTACAAATCAGAAGAAAAAAGAAAGTGTGGAATGTCTTATGGTCCTTCTCATTGTTTTATTATAGTACAAGGTGACCCGGATAACTATTCAGAAAAGTAATGCACATGTTCCAGTGGCCTTGATAATAAAAAGGGTATATCTGCAGAAGCACTAGCTGTTTTCTTTTTTATCAAAAAATTATAAACAGCATTTCTTTTTCAGAAGACCTAAGCAAGACTATAATAAGTGTTCTGAAGATTCTAACCTATATTTACCTATAAACATTAGCACTCCTTAAATGCAGCTGCTACACATTTTACATGACAGTGATTTAAAGCCAAAAAAGATATTCACATTAATAACAAAATCGTACTGTTTTTCTTACAGTGAACATACATAATGAACTCCAAACCTTCAACTAGAAAAATACTTTAGATTGGGTTGAACTTATGGGTTAATAAGCCATGAGGAATTCTTATACTAGGATTTAATCATTCCTAGTTTCAGGGATTTGAAATACCTAGTTTTAAACTTATTCCTAGATATAACTTAACTGATGGACTATCCATCTTGTGGGGGCTTGGGGTAGACGGGAGGACTACCAACATAGTGGGACATTTCAAAGTTAACATTAATTACTGTGTATTATAACCTCCCCATTCTCAATCCGACATATCCATCTAACTGTCCAGATTCTAAGTGCAGATATGTAACATCTGCAAAACTAATTTCTGAGGCTGTAATATATGTACCTGCACACACTTTAGTTGGAAATACAGTTTAGGGCCCAGAAGGGAGAACCCATAGCAGCTATGAAAATGTATTATTAGAA